>NC_080095.1:16691865-16861865 GCF_950005125.1 Chionomys nivalis | reverse complement strand
ACCACCGCCCGGCTTGGTGTGGTTTTGTTGTAACAAGCAAGGGTTCTAGTCTCAGGTATCAGACTGAGATAGATTTATATACTTTGAACAGGGTGTCTGACACCTGCAATCTCAACACCTGGGAGCTGGGAGCAGGTGGGTCAGGGGTTCAAGCCTAGCTAAATCATAATGCTTCCTTCCCTAACACACACAAAATCCTCCAAACTGACTAAAAGGAATACAAATTGAAGAACATACGAGCTAAGGTGGTTTTTAGAGTCAAGTCTTGCAGGATGAGTGGCATGTGACTGCCTCTGGTGAGGGGGAGGGAAAGAATCTGATTTATGCAGAGGCTGGGCTGAAGGCGCAGGTATGGCAGGTATGAGGAACCACAGCTGCCAATGCTGGGTAAGAGAGCGTGGAAAGGAAACACCAAGAGAATCAGGGCCAAAACTACAGACTGGATGGGGGACGAGCAAGCTAAGAGTTCCAGCTAGTGTATGTGAGGTATTTACTGTGTGCTTGCGGTTCTCAACCTGTGGTCACGACCCCTTTGGGGAGAGCAAAACTGAACAGTCCTTTTACAGTGTTAGCCTAAGACCATCAGAAAACATTATAATTCGTAACAGTAGCAAAATTACAGTTAAGAAGTAGCAATGAAAATAAGTTTCTGGTTGGGGGGTCACCTCGACATGAAAAACTATATTAAAAGGTCACAGTATGAGGAAGGTTGAGAACCAGTGTCTTTGAGTAAACTAGAGGATTCTTCTTTATTATTGTGTGTGTGTGCACACGGACACATACCTCAACAGGCATGATGTGGAGCAAAGGACATCTTTGTGAGTCATTCTCCTTCACCTTTCCACAGACTCAGAGGATCGAATTCAGGTCACCAGGCTGTAACACTGTGCACCAAGCGCTTTGACCGGCAGAACTATCTCACTGGCTCTTGTGGTTCAAAGTTGGTTTTGACACAGAGTGTCACGCAGCTGATGCTGGCCTTGAACTCTTCATCATCTGGTCTTCCCTCCCAAATGGTCAGACTGCAGATGGGCACCACCACTCCTGGCTCATGTGCTGGGAAGCAGTTCCAGGGCTTTGTGCATGCTAGGCAAGCACTTTACTTACTGAGCTACATTCCCAGTCCTGTAATACATTTCTAAATGACCAAACGCGGCTTACATCCTGACAGATTCCCAACTAACTTCCCAGAAATCTGTAGCAAGAGGTCTCTCAGGTTTGGTGGCTGCTTCTCAACTCCCTGGCTGCACTGATGAGGCTCTGCAGAGAATTACTGGGAACTTCCTCTAGTTATATATAAGGAACACGTCAGTTTTTGTTGTGGAGGGGTGCTGGTAATTTTCTTTTGGGTGCCAATTTTTGAAAGCAGGGCTCTGCTCGTGATTGGCAAGACTACCAGCAAGCCACATCCCTTCCCAGCCAATGTTTCGGTTTAGTCTCTGTCTGTTTGTCTTTTTCTTCCTCCCTCTCCCTTTCCATCTCTTTCTCTGATGGGGTCTTATATCAAAGCCCAGGCTGACTGGAATTCACTACTTAGCTCAATGGCTGGTCTCAAACTCACAGTGATCCTCTTCACTTCTGCCGACAAAGTGCTGGTATTTCAGGCACTCGCTCCCCTACCTCCCTGGATTATAAAATATTTAATTTAAAGTTGGGTATAGTGGAAGGGTACATAGTGAATTCCAGGACAGCCATGGTTATAGAGACTTTGTCTCAAATAATAACAATAGTAATATAAATTCAAGTGTGTGCCTGAGTATATATGAGCACTAAGCCACCGCATGGGTGCTGGGAATTGAACCTGGGTCTTCTGCAAGAACATAAGAACTCTTACTCACTGCGTCATCTCTCTAATAACCTTGCTTTCTTTTTTTTTCTTTTTTTGGCTTTTTGAGTCAGAGTTTCTCTTTAGCTTTGGAACCTGCCCTGGAACTTGCTCTGTAGACCAGGTTGGCCTCGAACTCACAGAGATCCACCTGCCTCTGCCTCCTGAGTGCTGGGATGAAAGGCATGCGTCACCACTGCCCAGCTAGCCTTGCTTTCTTGATCTATTTTGACTGCAATAAAATGGAATCCCAAACCAGTTTTAATTTAATTTGTATTTCCTCACTGCAAAGGATGCTGGTGTTTTTAAAAATATTTATTGGTGGGGCTGGAGAGATGGTTCAGTAGTTAAGAGCACTGACTGCTCTTCCAGAGATCCTGAGTTCAATTCCCAGCAACCACATGGTGGCTCACAACCATCCATAATGAGATCTGGTGCCCTCTTCTGGCCTGCAGGCATACATGTAGACAGAACACTGTATACTAAATAAATAAATAAACTTTATTGGTGCAGGTGTGGTAGCATCAGCCTCTATCCCAGCTTCTTGAGGCAGAGGCAGTACTACATGTACTGTCCCGATCAGATACAGAAGTTCAGCATCAATATGGAGACTTCCTCAGGGACCACCAGGTTGCCTAGGGAGAGGTGAACCGGCCCAGGTCAGAAATGGAGGAGTTCAAAACTCCCATAATGATCAGAAAAACATTTATTGGTCACCCATGTTTTCTTCCTTGAGAACTGTTCATTAGCCCATTTATTGGTTGGCAATTTTGTGTTTAATTTTCTGCAG
Source organism: Chionomys nivalis (assembly GCF_950005125.1). Lineage (NCBI taxonomy): Eukaryota > Metazoa > Chordata > Mammalia > Rodentia > Cricetidae > Chionomys > Chionomys nivalis. The sequence goes on along the minus strand of NC_080095.1, from coordinate 16,859,250 downwards.
TTTTTTTTTTCTACACACTCTAGGCAGATATTTTGTTTCTAGCTAAATGATAATTTCTGAAGCACAGTTGGGAAGAATTTTTCCCTGTTTTGGAATCTGATCATTCTGGTTACCGTTTGTTTTTTTTTTTTTTTTTTTTTTTGCTGTGCTGAGGCTTTTTGATTTCACGCAATTTTATTTGTCAGTTCTTTGGGGCTATTTCCTGCGCTACTGGAGAACTACTCAGAAAGGTTTTTGCCTTACCTATATTGCTGCTGTTGTTTGAGATAGGGTCTGTGTAGCACTGGCTGGTGTAGGAGTCACTATGTATACCAAGAGCCTCACGAACTGGAGTCTTCACATGGGTGCTGGGGATTGAACCTGGGTCCTCTGGAAGGGGAGCCAAAGCTTTTAACCATCGAGCCATCTCTCCCAGCCCTGCTTTGTTTTCTTTTGATACTATGGTTCTACAGTCGAGCATTGTGATACCACTAACAGTGTTATTTAGAATTACTTTGGCCACTTGAAGTCTTTGTGTTTCTGATGAATTTTAGGGTTATCATTTCTTTTCTCTTTTATGTGCATCGGTGTTTTGCTTGCATGAGGGTGTTGGGTACCCTAGAACTGGACTTACAGACAGCTGTGAGCTGCCATGTAGGTGCTTGAAATTGAACGTGGGTCCTCTGGAAGAACAGCCAGTGCCCTTAACTGCTGAGCCATTTTTCCAGTCCCTAGAGTTATCTTTTCTAAGACTGTGAAGAATGCCATTGGAATTTTTGGTGAGGATTGCACTGCATTCCTTTTGATAATATAGCCATTTGTTTTTCTTTTTGAGACAGGGTTTCTCTGTGTAATGGCCCTGGCTGCCCTGGAACTAGCTCTTATAGACCAGGCTGGCCTCGAACTCACAGAGATCCACCTAACCACTGCCTCCCAAGTACTGGGATTAAAGGCATGCGCCATCACTGCCTGGTGATAATATAGCCATTTTTACGATATTAATTCTGCCGATCCAGAAGCATGGAAGGTCTTTCCAATATCTAGTGTCTTCTACAATGCCTTTCTTTAGTGTTTTAAAGTTTTCATTGCAGAGGTATTTCATGTTCTTGGTTAAATTTATTTCTAGGTATTTTAATTTTTTTTAATAAAAAAATTCCTTTACTTGCAGTTAATTTCCCATCCACATTTAACCCAAGAGTGTTTTTTTTTTTTTTTTTTTTTTTGGTTTTTCGAGACAGGGTTTCTCTGTGGTTTTGGAGCCAGTCCTGGAACTAGCTCTTGTAGACCAGGCTGGTCTCGAACTCACAGAGATCCGCCTGCCTCTGCCTCCCGAGTGCTGGGATTAAAGGCGTGCGCCACCACCGCCCGGCCCAAGAGTGTTTTTAAAATTAATTCAAAAGGTAACTATCGGCCGGGCGGTGGTGGCGCACGCCTTTAATCCCAGCACTCGGGAGGCAGAGGCAGGCGGATCTCTGTGAGTTCGAGACCAGCCTGGTCTACAAGAGCTAGTTCCAGGACAGGCTCCAAAACCACAGAGAAACCCTGTCTCGAAAAACCAAAAAAAAAAAAAAAAAAAGGTAACTATCAAAGATGCTAAACAAGTCCTTACTAGGTAACTATACAAAAACATTCAGAAGTCAGGTTCTAAACTATTAATTTATATAAAGTCACAACATTTAAAAAGATGAGAATTCACTCTCATCAATGTCCTTATCTGGATCCTGTTCGGCAGCCTCTTTTTCTTCCAAAGCTTGGCTGTTGCCAGAAGCTTGAGGTTAGGCTGGTTGGCAGCATCATCTGGAAAGATGCAATCATAACATTCTCCACACCCGGCATCGGACCCATGGGCGGCCTGGACTCCTCGTCTCTTCTTGACCTTCTCTAGCATGAGTTTGTCTACTCCTTCCTAGTCCGATACTGCTCCAAATTCATCTTCAAAACCCCGCCAGGATTCCAGCACCATAAGTCTCTCTTCCTTTTCTTCACAGTTTCTCATGGTTTTATTTGCCTCTTCATAAATCTGTCTGCATTTAGCCACGCTTCCTTCTTTCCCTGAGGATAACTCAAACTGAGCAAAACTGATTCGTACCTTGATATGCTGTGTTCACTGAAGCAATTGTCGGTAAAGGTTCCGTGTTCTTTCAGTTTCTTCCTGCTCAATTTCAGAATCAATATATGATTTCCAAAGTACCTCTGGCATGTCTAAGCTCGGCTGGCTGATGGCTAATTCATAGATTGCCTGAGCTCTATCAATATCACCAAGGATTGTCTCTAATTCTGCAAACCTAATTCATGAGGTACAATTTTCAGGTCCAAATTCTAAGAACTTCTCATAAACCTTCCGACATCTGTCAAATTCTCGAAACGAAACTATAGTTCCAGTTCTATATAACCTTTGAATAATTTGCTCTTTGGACATTTGCCTATGGAAGTCCCCAAAGCTCTTCTGGCAAGTGGCAGCTTTTCCTGTCATATTTCAAACTGTGCATAGTATAATCACATTTTGTCAAATGTGAACTTTTTGTGAGGAATTAGTTCCAAAGATGCTTGATATACGTGTCTTGTCCTCTCAGGTCCCTTGGCTTCCAGCTCTTCATAGAGTGCATAGTTGATCCAGAGATAGGCTTAGCGCTTCCAGCGGCTCCTCTCCTGGATGGGCGACATGCTGGCAATGTCTCCCTCAAAGACATCTCGCACAGGGTCAGCGTCTGTGTCACTTTCCACCAGGCGTAAGTAATCAATCCATGCACCGTAATTGTGTGGATTAGCCTTCATTTCCTCTTCATTCTGGAATCTCCGCTTGCTCCTGATATTTTCAATACCCCTGCCGTCCCCAAACTTCTTCTCAAAGATGGTGTAGTTTTTAAAGAGTTCTTGGGCCATTGTTTTGAAATTCTATCCAGGGCATATTTGTGGATAACTTGTACCCTTTCAAATTCTTTCTGATTTTCCTCAAATTTAGCAAAGGCCACATACAGATGTTCATTCATATGTTCATCTCCGTGCTGTTCTGTTGTACTTTGTCTAAATGAACCTTTATGAGCTGACGGCTGGACAGAAAGTTTTAAAGGAGTTTTTGTTTTAAGTTTCATGTGGGTGCTGGGAAGCAAAGTCAAGTTCCTTGCAAGAGCAGCATGTGCTCTTTACTGCTCTTTCCAGTGTCTATGACTTAAAACATTTTCTTTAGTGTGTGTGTGGCAAGCACGCGGAAGTCTGAAGGCAACTTACGGAAGTCGGTTCTCTTCTCCCGTGTCCGTTCTGGATGTTGACTCCCACGTCAGGCTTGGCAGCAAGTGCTTTCAGCCACTGAGCCATCTCAAGACTTCAATCACAAAGGAATGTGAAACTCTGTCAAATGCCTTCTTTTGTAGCTATTGAAGAGATCATGTGATCATTCTGTCCCAACATGTATTTATATGATGCATTCCCATATACTGACTTGCATATGTTGAGCCAAGCCTGCATATCTGGATGGATACAACTTATTTATGTGTAAGTTTTTTCTGTGCAACACATATGTTCAATGCCTGCAGTGGCCAAAAGAGGGCAACAGAGCTCCTGGGGCTGGGATTTTACAGATAGAACTGCCCTTTGGTTGTTTTGTTTGTTTTTTGGTTTTTTGGTTTTTTTTTTTGGTTTTTCTTTTTTTTTTTTTTTTTTTTTTTTGGTTTTTCGAGACAGGGTTTCTCTGTGGTTTTGGAGCCTGTCCTGGAACTAGCTCTGTAGACCAGGCTGGTCTCGAACTCACAGAGATCCACCTGCCTCTGCCTCCCGAGTGCTGGGATTAAAGGCGTGTGCCACCATCGCCCAGCTAGAACTGCCCTTTGGGTTCTGGGAATTGAACCCAGGTCCTATCGAGAAGCAGTGTTTTTGTTTTTTTTTTTTAACAGATTTATTTATTTATTAGCTTTGTTTATTTTTTAAAATTTTTTCCCATGATATTTACTGAGCTCTACATTTTTCTCTGCTTTCCTCCCTGCCTCCTCCCTTCCCCCTTTAACCCTCTCCCAAGGTCCCCATGCTCCCAATTTACTCAGGAGATCTTGTCTTTGATACTTTCTACTTCCCATGTAGATTATATCTATGTAAGTCTCTTTTAGTGTCCATATTGTTGTCTAAATTCTCTGGGATTGTGGTTTGTAGGCTGACTTTCTTTGCTTTATGTTTTAAAACCACCTATGAGCCGGGCGGTGGTGGCGCACGCCTTTAATCCCAGCACTCGGGAGGCAGAGGCAGGCAGATCTCTGTGAGTTCGAGACCAGCCTGGTCTACAAGAGCTAGTTCCAGGACAGGCTCCAAAACCACAGAGAAACCCTGTCTCGAAAAACCAAAATAAATAAATAAATAAATAAAAAATAAATAAAACCACCTATGAGTGAGTACATGTGATAATTGTTTTCTGTGTCTGGGTTACCTCACTCAAAATAATGTTTTCTAACTCCATCCATTTTCCTGCAAAATTCAAGCTGTCGTTATTTTTTTCTGCTGTGCAGTACTCCATTGTGTAAATGTACCACATTTTTTTATCCATTCTTCAATCGAGGGGCACTTAGGTTGTTTCCAGGTTCTGACTATGGCAAACAAAGCTGCTATGAACATAGTTGAGTACATGTCCTTGTGGCACGATTGAGCATCCTTTGGATATATACCTAAAAGTGGTATTATTGGGTCTTGAGGAAGGCTGTTTCTCTGTGGTGGCTTTGGGGCCTGTCCTGGAACTAGCTCTTGTAGACCAGGCTGGGCTCGAACTCACAGAGATCCGCCTGCCTCTGCCTCCCGAGTGCTGAGTGCTGGAATTAAAGGTGTGCACCACCACCGCCCAGCGCAATCAATGTTCTTAACCTCAGTCATATCTCCAGCCCTAGTTTTGAATTTTTATTTTATTGAGATGACTGGGTTGTTTTGAATGTTCTTTATTGGTGTATGTGCAAGTGCAAGTGCCCACACGCCATGGGGCACGTGTGGGGCCAGTTCTCACCTTCCACCGTGGGGCACGTGTGGGTCAGTTCTCATCTTCCACCATGGAGCACGTGTGGGTCAGTTCTCACCTTCCACCATGGGGCACGTGTGGGTCAGTTCTCACCTTCCACCATGGGGCATGTGTGGGGCCAGTTCTCACCTTCCACCGTGGGGCACGTGTGGGTCAGTTCTCACCTTCCACCTTGGGCTACGGCCTTGAACTCATGCCATCAGGCTTGCGAAACGACCGCTTTTATCCACTGAGACACCCTCACCAGTTCTTTTAAAAGTCCTATTTATTTTTGTGTTAGTGTGCATGAGTGGTAACTCCCATACCCCAAACAACTTTCTGAATAACTTCCTCGTTTTCTCAGTATATTCAATCTGTGGTAAGATGTTTATGGGGCAAAAATAAAGGAAAACATGGTCCATAACAGTGACTGTATAGAAATCACTGTTTTCTGTGCTCTGCATGTTATGACTTTGAGGGTGGCCCTGCCTCTGGGAAGACAGGCATAGGCGCTGTGCTCAAACTGTGTCCTTCCTCATTTTCTTTTGTTTTAAAAGTTCAAGGCCAGCCTGGTCTAGGGAGTGAGTTCTATAGCAGCCAGGGCTACACAGAGAAACCCTGTCTCAAAAAACAAAAACAACAAAACAACACAACTATGGCTGGGCCAGGGAGATGGCTCAGTGGATAAAATAACTTGCTACCTGAGCCTGGCAATCTGAGTAGCGCCTGTAATCTCAGCTCTGCTGCGGCGAGAGGAGAGGCTCATGGCCCAGAGGACCTGAAGTATGCTGTGACAAGAGAGACCCAGCCTCGTCAAGGTGGAAGGCTGAAAGTCATCCTCTGACTGCCACATGAGTGCTGTGATTGTACAGGCTTGCACAAGTGTGTGTGCTCACACACCTAAACATAAGTAACTGGTTGAGGGGACGTGGAAATGGCTCAGAAGATAAAGCACTTGCTATGTAAACATCTGGACCTGACTTCAATCACCAGTACCCACAAACAAGTCAGGCATAGCTGTGTGCCCGTAATCTCATCACTAAGGAAGCAGTCAGGAAGCTCTCTGGGGCTTGCCAACCAGCCAGTCGAGACCAACCTGTAGGCTCCAGGTTCAGTGAGAGATCCTGTCTTTGGGTGGCTCATTGGTCTATAACTCCAGCTCCTGGGGAATCCAACATCTCTAGTCTCTGGGTACCTGCAACTCACAAACACATTATTTAACTGGTTTTATGAGCCAGGGTTTCTTTGTGTAGCCTTGACTGTCCTGGAACTCACTCTGTAGAAAAGGTTGGCCTTGAACTCCGAGATCTGCTTGCCTCTGCCTCTCAAGTGCTGGAATTAAAGGTATGCCTAGTTTACATATATATATATATATAAGTTAAAATAAAATAAACCTTTTTTGCTGTGCATAGTGGTGCATGCCTTTAATATATATACACACACACATAGTTTGTGGACATACCCACATATAGACACATGTAATTATGAACAACAAAAATAAATTTGAAAAAGTAAGATGAAGAAGCCACTGAGGAAGATACTTGATGTCCACCTCTGGCCTCCATATGCACATAAATGTGTGTACACACATACACAATATACACACAAACATGCATACCACACACATGTACACCATACATGTACACACACAAATATGTACACCACACACTCACACACAAACATGTATACCACACATAAACATGCACACCACACACACACATACTAACAAATTAAAAAATTAGTTGAGGCCGGGCGGTGGTGGCGCACGCCTTTAATCCCAGCACTCGGGAGGCAGAGGCAGGCAGATCTCTGTGAGTTCGAGACCAGCCTGGTCTACAAGAGCTAGTTCCAGGACAGGCTCCAAAACCACAGAGAAACCCTGTCTCGAAAAACCAAAAAAAAAAAAAAAATTAGTTGAGTCAGTCTGATTTGTTCTTAGGCTACCTTAAAATCACAATCTTTCTGCCTCAATCTCCCAAGTGCTGAGATTACAGCCATTTATTACTGTGATGGTTACTCTTTTTTAAAAAAAGATTTATTGCCGGGCGGTGGTGGCGCACGCCTTTAATCCCAGCACTTGGGAGGCAGAGGCAGGCGGATCTCTGTGAGTTCGAGACCAGCCTGGTCTACAAGAGCTAGTTCCAGGACAGGCTCCAAAACCACAGAGAAACCCTGTCTCGAAAAACAAACAAACAAAAAAACAAAAAAAAAAATAAAATAAAATAAAATAAAATAAAAAAATAAAAATAAAAAAGATTTATTTATTATGTATACAGTGCTCTGTCTGCACACCAGAAGAAGGTATATCTCATGACAGATGGTTGTGAGCCACCATGTAGTCGCTGGAAATTGAACTCAGGACCTCTGGAAGAGCAGCCAGTACTCCTAACCTCTGAGCCATCTCTCCAGTCCGTGATGGTTACTCTTAATTTTCATTTTGTCTGGATTAAGAGCTACCCAAAGAATTAGTGAAGGAGATTTCCTGGTTTGTCTGCCAGAATATTCCCAAAGAACTGGTAAGCAATGCCTTGAATATAGGCAGCATCAGCCAATAGGCTGGGTCCTGATGGAATAAAAGTGGAAGAAGAGAGGGGCTGGGGCTGTAGCTCAGTGGTAGAGCACTTGCCCAGCATGAACAAGTTTCTAGGTTTGATTCCAGCATTATACACACAAAGGTTTTCCAGCATGGTAGGCAGTACATGGCAACAGGAGGATCAAGTTCAGGGTTCAAGTTCAAAGATATCATTGGCTACAGAGCAAGCCGTAGGCTAGTCTGAATTGCATCAAATCCTGCTGGAAAAAAGAAAAAGGAATAGGAGAAAGGTGAGAAAGACAACCGACACAAATATGCAAGCGCCACTCTTCCTGGACGAGGGCTTCTGTTTCAGTTGCTGTCCCCGTGAACGCTTCCAGCCATCTACACTTATATTAACGGCTCCCATACATCATCCAGGCCTTCACTAGGTTCAAGCTTGTAAAGCTAGCACTTGGGAGGCTGAGGCAGTTGAATTACCATGAGCTGGAAGCCAGATGGGGCAACAGTAATAGCCTGTCTCAAAAAAACCAAATCAAACCAAACCAAAGCCCAGGAACAAGCCTTCATGAGATGGATGAACTATGATGCAAATTTACCTCTCAGCCTCTAAGAGTACCTGCAGGTAAAGGTGTGGCTTACATTGTGGCCCAGGAGGTCTATTACACTTCTCTGTTCCTAAAGAACTTTAGAGTTTAATTCATACAAGCAGAGGCCTGGGGAACATGGATTGGGAGGAAAACAGATTTTAAGGTGTATGATAGTGGTGCAAGGAACATGAGATTAGATAGGCTTGAATTTATTGGTATGGGTCCTCTGAGCAGGGATTCTGATTAGTTTACAAAGAGAGGCGCTAAAAAGGCAGCGGAGGCATATGGCTTTAATCCTAGAATTTGGGAGGCAGAGGCAGGCAGCTCTCCAAGGAGGCCAGCCTGTGTCAAAAAACAAAACAGCAACAAAATGAACAAAAGAAAAGAACGAGAAAAGAAAAAAGGAAGGAAGGAAGGAAGGAAGGAAGGAAGGAAGGAAGGAAGGAAGGAAGGAAGGAAGGAAGGTGCTAAGAGCTTATCTGGTCGGCTTAGTGTAGGGCAAAAGATGGCCTGCTGTAAATGACCTGAATACACTGGACATGCCTTGGTTTACAACTGATAAAGGCTTTGTTTTGTTTTTAAGAGACAGGGTTTTTCTGTGTAACAGCCCTAGTTGTCCTGGAACTAGCTCTTGGAGACCAGGCTGGCCTCGAACTCACAGAGATCTGCCTGCCTCTGCCTCCCAAGTGCTGGAATTCAAGGAGTGCTCCACCACTGCATGGCCTGATGGAGGTATTCCGAAGATCCAAAAACTGGAATGGTGGAGTGGATGTGTTGTGTAAAAGCTCCACAGTGGGAGGGTCCAGATGTGCCCTTACTGCTGCTTTAGGAAACAGATCTGTGAGGAGCATTGGGACCTGAGGAGCTGTTGCTGCTCTCATTCTGGCAGACCTTACAGTGAGAGCCACATACAACCTTGAAACTTAAATGCAATGGGCACGCTGGAACCTGGTGTGGTGGGACCCAGTGGTAGTATCCTGTCACCAAAGACAAGGGGGACAGCAAAGGTCAAACAATGATTATCTGACTCATATAGACCTGTGGTGTTGGCTAATTGATCATTGTGTTCCCACAAGTTAAACAGATAAGAAGCCTACTGAATTATTTGGTCTGTATTAGGCAGACATTCCAAAGAACAAAATGATACCTTGGATCATAGAGGCAGAGAGCTACAGGCCCTCAAATAATTCTCCGTCTTGAGTCAGTTTGTGGATCCAGAATCCTATGGATAAAGGTGATGCCAGGTCCTATCAAGGACATTTCACTGTCTTGTCCTTCCCTAAAGGGACTTGTGGTCTTTTACCAGGGAGACTGTGTAATGAGGAAAGAGGACACTAGCTCTGCACTGATGTTGACTTAGGGAGGAGCCAAACAGCACTGTAGCCCTCAAAATTAATCTTTGGAGGTCAGGTCACCAAAACCAAGTGTGCCCAGGGGGACGGTTATTTCTTCAGTCCCAAAATGCCTAATTGGAACAGTGGCAAAATTCCTTTATTTGTTCTCTAACCTGTACAGTGAAGGCTAGTATGGTGGAAAAACCAAATGGAAGCCATTAGGGTTACCTTTACTTGGAAAAAATGTGACCTTTAGACAATACTGTATTTCTGGTGGGATCAGAGTGACCAGAACTGCCATTAAGGACTTGAAAGAAACAGGGTGGCAATCTAAGAGGCCCATTTAACTTTCCTATTTGGACTCTGCAGATCTTAGAGAACGCCATTTGATTACTGGAGACTTAACCAATGGTGAACCCAATTTCAGTTACTGTACCAGATGTGGTTTTCTTGCCTAGGCAGATTAACATGATATGCAGCTACTGACCCGGCAAATGCCATTTTTTTATACACTTGGCTATGAGGCTCACCAGAGATTTGCTTTCAGCTGTTCAAGGTCAACAACACACCTCACTAACCAACCTCAGACACAGGAACTTCTAGCTCTGTGTTATGCTGTTTCAGGGATCTTGACCATTCTTCTCTCCCACAAATTATCACACTGGTCCATTACACTGATGACATCATGCTAACTGGATCACATGAGTCAGTCAGCAGCTACTCCAGACTTTTTGGTAAAGAACTTGTGTATAGGAGAATGGGAAATAAATTCAACTAAATTCCAAGGGTCCTCTCTCAGTGAAATTCCTAGGAGTCCAGGCTGTAACACCTGCTGAGGGTTTTGCAATTTGAGGTGGAGAATAAATGGCTGCATGCAGCCCTTACTTTAACTAGGAAAGAAGCACAGTTGCTAGTCTACTTGAGTTTTGGAGGCAGCATATTCCTCACTTGGGTATGTTACTTCTGTCCACATACTAGGTAACTTTGAAAAATGCTGGTTTTGAAATTTTTTTTATTTATTTTGTTTTGAGTGCAGGTGCTCCTGTGCCATGATCTGAGTGTGGAGAAAAAAGAATAACTCTTGGGAGTAGATTCTCCTGTTAACTTCTGGGATTGGAAATCAAACTCAGGATAGCAGATCTGCCCCCATATATCTCTACCTGCTGAATCACCTCACTGCTCCTCTCCCTTGCAGGTTTTGAGTAAGGCTCTGCTGTTACCTGAAGATAACTACTCTCCTTTTTAAGAGGGAGTTCTTGACCAGCTATTGAGAACTTAGTAGAAACTGAATGCTTGACAATGGGCTGTTAAATGACCATGTAACCTAAACACCCCATCATGAACTGGCTTCTATCTATCTGATTCATAAAGACATAGAGTCAGACATGAACATTAGCAAGCCATTATCAAAAGTTAGACTGGACCCAAGAAAGCCCTGAGGCCCCTGTGAGTTACTTAGAGCGATGCCAATGCTCACATTTCTTACTCCTGCATCCATGCCTTACGAAGTGTACCCTATGGTCAGCTGATAGAGGGAGAGAAGGCCAGTGCCTGATTGTAGATAGTTGTGCATGTTTTGTGAACACTAATGGGAAATAAAGCAATTGGAACACTTATGACCCATCTCTGGGGCATTCCTGAAGGACAGTGGTGAGGAAAATCCCCACAGTGAGTAGAACTTCTGTGGTGCATCTTTTTTTTTAATATTTATTTATTATGTATACAATAGTCTGTCTGTATATATTCCTGCAGGCCAGAAGAGAGCACCAGACCCCATTACAGATGGTTGCTGGGACTTGAACTCAGGACCTTTGGAAGAGCAGGCAATGCTCTTAACCTCTGAGCCATCTCTCCAGCCCCCTGTGGTGCATCTTGTTATACATTTTACTCAGAAGGAAAAATGGACAGATATGTAACTATAGACAGATTGATGAGATTTAGCCAATGATTTAGGTGGCTGGACAGGGACTTAGGAACTTAGAAGATCATGATTGAAAAATTGGTGACAGAGTATGTGGATAGACCTCTCCAAATGGAAAAAAAGATGTGAAGTTATTCATGTTTTCTTGTAAACTCACCAAAAAGTGACCTCATCAGAAACAGCCTGTAATCAAGTAGATAAGATGACCTATTCTGTGGATAGCAGTCAATTATTTTCCCCAGCCACCCTTGTCATTGCCTAACGGGCTCATGAACTAGGTGGTCATGATGGCAGGAGTGAAGTTTCTTCAAGGGCTTAGAAAAATTTACCATGTGTAGTTTGAATGAAAATGGTCTCCACAGGTTAATATATTTGAATGCTTGTTTCTCAGTTGGTGGAACTGTTTGGGAAGGATTAAGAGGTGTGGCCTTGTTGGAGCAGGTATGTCACTGGGTGTGGGCTTTGAGGTTTCGAAAGCCCACACTTCCCAGTTAGTGCTCTCTGCCTCCTACTTACGGACAAGGATATAGGCTCCCAGCCACTGCTACAGTGCATGCCTGCCTTCTGCCATGCTCCCTGACATGACTGTCATAGAATATAACCCTTTGCAACTTTAAGCCTCAAATTAAAGATTTTCTTTTTTAAGGTGTCTTGGTCATGGCAACAGAGAAGTAAGACTTCTACTCAGGAAGGGGGAACCTGGTTGTGACTGGCACTGAGCAACCTGCTGAACCCTGAGTCTAGGACAGCATCATTCCCTCAGGTGGCGGTTGATTACACTGTACCATTTCCGTCTTGGAAGCGGCTGCACTCTGTCAAAAATACCATGGAGGCCGGGCGGTGGTGGCGCACGCCTTTAATCCCAGCACTCGGGAGGCAGAGACAGGCGGATCTCTGTGAGTTCGAGACCAGCCTGGTCTACAAGAGCTAGTTCCAGGACAGACTCCAAAACCACAGAGAAACCCTGTCTCAAAAAAACCAAAAAAAAAAAAAAATACCATGGACTTATGAACTACTTATCCACTGTAGTGACATTCCACACAGCACTGTTTCTAAGGCGCTCACCTCACAGCCGAAGCAGCGCAGCAGTGGGTTTACGATCCAGGGCCTCACTGGCCTTTCTATGCGCCCCATCCTCACCAGAAAGCGGCTGGCGCCACAGAATCACCTCCGTCTTGAGCCACAGCAGCTGCAGTCACTTGCACAGGAATCTCACAAGATTGGGGCCACTCACAGTGCTATCTTGGAAGGCGGGGAGGGTGCACATCCCTGTCTGTAGGATATATAAGCAATTAATAATTGCTTGTAGAGAGGACACTGTTCCATTGTGGCATGGATGCCCTTTAAGTTGTTTATGTTCTTGTAAGTTTATCTTTCACCTATGCTCCTAAAGGTGATCACAGTTAAACTCACTGGCTCCCAAGCTAGACTTGGGTGAAGTTCTTTGTCATCCTCAGTCAGACTGCTCAGGAAGATCACATACCACCCTGTGCCCAGACGGACATGAGAGCCAATGACAGATTTGGGAAGATCAGCTGCATAGCTCCGACTGTGAGTAAGAAGCCAGGCAAGCTGAGCCGTGTAAGGATGGTGCGAACATGGGGACAATCCTGACATGGCCTTCTTTCCCTGTGTGCCACGGAATGGAATACCTTCTGCTCTGCCCCTGCTGTGGGTGAGAACACATGCAACTGAGGATGAGCTGTCTGCCCAGAGTGAACCTGTTTACACAGAAAGTGGAATTACAATGGGAAGCGGACAAGCACAGAGTGTCCTACACATTGGCCCTTGACTTGGTGAGTAAACTGGACAACACATCAGACTGAAGTACTGGCTTTTCATTTCTTTTCCTTTTTAGTTTTTTGATATAAGGTTTCTCTGTATAACAGCTCTGGGTGTCCTGGAATTCGATTTGTAGACCAGGAAGGCCTTGAACTCACAGAGATCCACCTGCCTCTGCCTCCCAAGTGCTGGAATTATTTTCTTTAGAGGGGTCTAAAGTAGCCCAGGCTGGTTTCTCAACTGACTGTGTTACTGAGAATGTCCTTGAACTACTGATCCTCTTGCTCCCCTTCCCAAGTACTGGTATTTCAGGTATGTGCCACTGTGCTTGATTGGCTTTGAGTTCTTTGAGTTCACCACCCTCCTTTCTCAGTCTCTGGAAATGACAGGCATTCCAGCAGTATGCTACCATGTCTGGAAAAACAAAACAAAAACCAAAAACCAGAATAAAGCCTTCACATAAGCATTAAGGCCATTAAGGCATACTGGTCTTAATTTCCTTCCTTCCTTCCTTCCTTCCTTCCTTCCTTCCTTCCTTCCTTCCTTCCTTCCTTCCTTCCTTCCTTTCATTTTGGGCCACCAACTATGTCCCAAATCATGACACGGAGACCTATTGTTTTGAATGCTCAGCCTAGCTAGTTCTTTTAAATGAACCTGTTTCTCTCTCTCTCTCTTTTTTTTTTTTTCGAGACAGGGTTTCTCTGTGGTTTTGGAGCCTGTCCTGGAACTAGCTCTTATAGACCAGGCTGGTCTCGAACTCACAGAGATCCGCCTGCCTCTGCCTCCCAAGTGCTGGGATTAAAGGCGTGCGCCACCACCGCCCGGCCGAACCTGTTTCTCTTTGTATCTCTCTTATTTATCTACCTACTCACTATGTATAGAGTGGTCTGTCTGCATGTATGCCTACAGTCTAGAGAGGGCACCAGGCACCAGATCTCAGTACAGATGGTTGTGAGCCACTGTGTGGTTACTGAGAATTGAACTCAGGACCTCTGGAAGAGCAGTCAGTGCTCTTAACCTATGAGTCATCTCTCCAGTCCCTCTTTCTTTCCTTTTTAAAGACAGAGTTTTGCTATGTGGCCCTGAGTGGTCTGGGAGTCTTTGTGTAAACTAGGCTGGCCTTGGCATCTATTGCTCCTCTCTCCTAAATGCTGAGATTAAGGCATTAACATCATGCCAGTGGGATATTGGTCTTATGGGCAACTGAATATTATGGTTGAAGGTAAACAATTTTTTTTTGTTTCAGTTTCTGCTTATTGAGGTTTTCCCTCTCAAAGTATATTTTCCGCTATTAACTAGAAAACCCAACCGAATACTTTTCAGATAATTGAGGCTGTTATTTATCCCTCAAGATGTCCATTATAAACATCTGTTTTTGGTTCAAAATAACATAGCTATGAGAGATTGGGATTGCTCACTGAACATACCCTAGTATTTCTAAGAATTCTGATCCATATTTGTATTTTAGAAAAAGACAAATAACAACAAAATGAAATTTAACGTGTATTCTAAAAATGTATTAAGGATTTTTTCTTTTTTCTTTTTTTTTTTAAAGATCTATTTATTTATGTATACAACATTAGGCTTCCATGTATGCACGCCAGAAGAGGGCACCAGGTCTTATTACAGATGGTTGTAAGCCACCATGTGGTTGCTGGGAATTGAACTCGGGACCTCTGGAAGAGCAACCAGTGCTCCTAACCACTGAACCATCTCTCCAGCCCCCAGGATTTTTTTAAAAAACTTATTTACTATGCATACAGTGTTCTACTTGCATGTCAGTGGAGGGCACCGGATCTCATTACAGATAAATGTGAGCCACCATGTGGGTGCTAGGAATTGAAATCAGGACCACTGGGAGAATAGCTCTTAACCTCTGAGCCATCTCTCCAACCCCTCATTAAGTATTTTAAACTGGGTGTGACAATCACACATTTAATCCCAGCACTCAAAACCCAGCAGGCAGAATTTTCTATGGAGTTTCAGGACAGCTAGGGATATTTAGAGAGATAGTTTCAGGCCGGGTGGTGATGGCACATGCTTTTAATCCCAGCACTTGGGAAGCAGAGGCAGGTGGATCTCTGTGAGTTCGAGGCCAGCCTGGGCAGCATTTGGGAGGCAGAAGGATCTCTGTGAGTTCAAGGCCAGTCTGGTCTCCAAGAGCTAGTTCCAGACTGGCTTCAAAGCTACAGAGAAACCCTGTCTCAAAAAACAAACAAACAAACAGACAAACAAAAAAAAACGAGAGAGAGAGGGAGAGAGAGAGAGAGAGAGAAGAGAGATACAGTATCCCAAAAGAAAAATTAACTAATTAATTACCTAACTAAAAGGATATTATTGTAGTGCTATTTTGTCAGCATGTATGAGCCTACGAGGTGTTAGTGTCATGCATTTCTGCAGCACTGGCACAGTTTCTATCGTTTATGTTCTCGCTTTCTACTACACAAAATGTTTATGATTCAAACTTTAGAACTTTTTTGGAGGAGCGGTTTTGAGACAAGGTTTCTCTGTAGTTTTGGAGTCTGTTCTAGAACTAGCTCTTGGAGACCAGGCTGGCCTCCAACTCACAGAGATCCACACCTGCCTCTGCCTCCCGAGTGCTGGGATTAAAGGCGTGCGCCGCCACCGCCCGGCACGATGAATTTTTGTGAGTTGGAGTCTTGCTCCGTGGGCAAGGCTAGCTTCCAACACCTGGGCTCAGGCTTTTCTTCTTCCTGCAAGCACCATGGTTTGCTTCACTGATTTTCACTCTGCAGACATGACTTTTCAGGAGTGCTCCATTCTGCATGCAACAATTTTTTCCATTCTAGAATTCTATTATAACGTTTATTACTTTAGAAGCATTCGTAATCCAGTGCACATACCCAGAAATCAATATATCAAATGGTGCTTGTTTAATGCAACTTTAATGTGCGAGCTTGTCCTTAGTATTTAAACTTTGAACGGAATATTCATGTAACTTTATGGTTCTCCTAGCAAACAACTTTAAGTTCCACTTGAGGCTTTAAAAAATTCATTAGCTTTAGCCGGGAGGTGATGGTGCACGACTTTAATCCTAGCACTCGGGAGGCAGAGGCAGGTGGATCGCTGTGAGTTCGAGGCCAGCCTGGTCTACAAGAACTAGTTTCAGGACAGGCTCCAAAACTACAGAGAAACTCTGTCTCGAAAAACAAAAAACAAAAAATTAATTAGTTTTACCTTTATTACGCGGTATTAAGTACTAGACAAGAATATCATGCACAGATTCAAATGTCTAGGTCCCGCAGCTAGGGGCTGTGACCCTCGCCCTTTCCTCTAGAAATGACGGAGTGCCGATGTTAGCACAGGAGACACAAGTGCTAACACGACCAACTTTCTCAAGAACCAGTCAGCGCTCACCGGTCAGGTTTCAGGTGAGATTTGAAAACACAAGTCCTGTACATTTATGCTCTTCTTTCAACTCCGCTTTCAAACAAGTAGCAAACAAACGGAAACAAAACCGTGGGTGTAATAAAATCCAGTCCTTCTTTATCTTCTGCGAAACTGCGTCGGGGAGGCGAAGAGGGGCTCGGGACCCGGCACCCACCCCAGCTCACGCGGGAGGGCGAGCACAGCTGGGATGCACAGGTCCAAACACTGGCTTTCCCCGCTCGTCCCTCTCACGGTCCGCGGGACAACCAGCCGGCCGAGGTCAAGGCGGCATCCTCCTTAGGTTTCTCCGGGTGAGGGTCTACTCAGCGAAGGTCAGAGCGCCCACAGACTCAACTCACCTTAGCAACGCTTAACGCTCCCACGGCACCGAGAGGGCGGCACCCAAGGGAGGAGCTTGCGCACGCCCCCGCCGGGCGGATCGCCCCAGGTGATCACGCGTGCGCAGTGGGACCGTAAATCAGCCCGCCCCCTTCGCCTTGGCCCGCCTTCGAGGGGCGGGCTCGCGAATGGGCGGGGCCACGAGGAAGCGGGTGGGGAGTGGAGAAAGAGCGGCCGAGGACGGCGCCTGCGCGGTGGGCGTGATCCGGGCACTTAGGGCAGGATGAACGCTGCTTTCCAAGATGGCGACGGAGGGAGGAGGGAAGGAGATGAACGAGATTAAGACCCAATTCACCACCCGGGAAGGTCTGTACAAGCTGCTGCCGCACTCGGAGTACAGCCGGCCCAACCGGGTGCCCTTCAACTCGCAGGGATCCAACCCTGTCCGCGTCTCCTTCGTAAACCTCAACGACCAGTCTGGCAACGGCGACCGCCTCTGCTTCAATGTGGGCCGGGAGCTCTACTTCTATATCTACAAGGGGGTCCGCAAGGTACCGACCCGAGCGTCACCGGGGGCACGCCGGCGGTGCGGGCCGAAGCCGGGAGCTGGGCGGTGACAGCGAGGCCGGGGTGACCGGTGGGGGCGGCCAGCGCTGGTACTTTTGAGTGGGCCGGTAACTCCGCCGGGGTACTCCGGAGTGAGGCGGGTGGCGGCGGCGGTGCCTCGAAGGGGAAGGGGCTCTGGAATCGGGGCCGGAGAGACCCTGGGAACAGCAGCTGGCTGCCTCCCCCGGTAGGGTCCGTCAGGTTCCGACCCTGCCAGGGAGCGGGCCTGAGTCCCCGGAAGAGGTGCGGCGGCCGTCTTTGGTGGCCTCGCTTCCCGGGAGGCTCGAGAGTCCTGCCCTGAGTGAGAGGACCGGGGCGCGAGGCGGCTCGGAAAGGTCCGTAAGGCGGAACCGGGACAGGGAGGCGGAGGACTTGGAGACTAGGTCAGAAAGGACCTGCTCGGCACGCAGGGCTACTCCACCTGCTGCCGTACTGACACTTCATCGGAGCCTCTCCTCCCGGTGTCAACACTGTTTCTAAAATCCTTCCCGGGAGGACTGCTGTCATTGTCTTCGCCGAGGGAACCTTCTCCCGAAAGATTTTTGAAGAGGGTCATTCTGTCCCTTGTATTATGACAGGGCTTGAGTACTCGCACTTGGGAGGTGGCAATGATGTTTTCAATAGGCTAAGTTGCTTCAGAGGTGTTCTGTGTGAGCGTGCCTAGATTTATCTTGTCTGACGAGTCAGGCTATGCCCCAAATAGGGAGGGATGTGCCTTAAATGCTACTTTTAAGTAACCGGCCAAGAACTTAACAGTAATTCTGGGAAGCTTGTCATCGTGTTTTAAAATGTCTCGTTAAAAGCAGCAATTTATTGACGCTTTTCTTTCTGTCATTGGCAATGTAACTATGTTCTGAGAGTTTGCTTGTTTTTAACTTTTGACTGTTGGGTGAGGAATGAATGTACCCCATAGCACCTCGGATGGAATGTGAAAAGGTGATGAAAGATTAACTTATAAATGTTCAGTTAGTGGGAAAATAAATTGTTCATATCGAAGAGTACACATTACCAAGGATTAATATATCCAGAGGTTTTTTTCTTTTATGTTATTTTGTATGATTATGAGAACAAGGAAGGAGATAATGGTATGCAAGTGTTGCGTGTTGTTTCTTTAGTCCAGGGTGAATCTTTGATCTGGGTTTAGTCAGTGTACTACGGTGTTGGGTGGTTTTTGCAAATAGTTGGTTGACTCTTCTCTCTTTTGGGATTGGAAAAGTTGCTGTTTATAGTGTAGGAGCTGAAGTTTTAGTCTTGACTTCCAACTTTGTTATTGACTCATTGGTGACCTTGGATACTTTTGAAACTTTTCCTTGCATTTCTTTAAAAAGGAGAGGGTTTCAATGCACATTAGAATTCGTAATATAATAGCTATAGTGGTCGTTAGAGTCCTGACACACTCAGTAGATGTAAATTATAGAAACAAGCACTAAGAGTAACTGTCAAAAAAGAAGCTGCTATCTCAACATTCCTTCTTTGAATACCAGATTATTAAGGTTTTTCTCTGGAAAGAATTTTAAAGGACTATGTTATCTAAGCATGTTTAGGGGCTGGGGAGCTGGCTCAGTGATTAAGAACTTGCACTGATCTCTCAGAGGACTCTAGTTCCCAGAACCTGTGTCAGGCTATTCCCCAGTACCTGAAACTCCAGGTCCAGCTGATACCCTTTTTGGAGTTCTGAGTACTTAGAGCACACACACGTAATTTAAAAAAATAAAATAAATCTTAGAAAAATTAGAATTAGATCCTACTGTGGTTGTACACACCTGCAATCTTAGCACTCAATTTGTGATTTTTGTGGCCATCCAGGACTATAGTTAGCAGATTTGAGGCCAGCCTGGGGTAAAGTTAACAAGTTTGAGTCAAACATGGCCTATATAGCGGGAACCTACCTCAAAAAAAAAAAAAAAAATCCAAAACCAGGTGGGTGTGGTGGGGACAACACACACCTTGACAGGTGGATCTCTTTGAGTTCAAGGCCAGCCTGGCTTACGTAGGCCCATTTGGGCTACATAATTAGAACCTATCTCAAAACTAAAAACCAAAATAATGATGATATAAAAATGCAGCATGCTTCAAAGGTAAATTCACAGGGTCTGGAAGATTGATTGCTCAGTAGAATTAAGTGCTTGGTGCTCTTCAGGGTCCAGATCCCAGCTCCCGCATCAAGCAGCTCACAGCTGCCTGTAATGTAATCACTGCTCCAGAATATTCAAAGCCTTTCTTCAAACCCTGTTGGGCACCTGCGTACATGTGGCATTAACATATATATGTATAACTAAAGAATGAAAAGTTTAAAAAGTGAAATTTACGCCACGTGGTGGTGGCACACACCTTTAAACCCAGCACTGGGAAGCAGAGGCAGGCAGATTTCTGTGCGTCTGAGGTCAGCCTGTTCTACAGAGTGAGTTCCAGGGCTGGCTCCATAGCTACTGAGAAACTTTGTCTCGAGAAACCAGAAAAAAAGAAGGAAGGAAGGAAGGAAAGAAAGAAGTTTATTTGCATTAATGATTACTAATTTGGGTGTTGCTTCCTTTCCCCCATTTTTTTGTGCTCCTTCCCCCCAGTGTTGGGTGTGGACAGAACCTCAGGGCCTCTGTCATTTGTTAGGCAAGTGCTCCCTTGCTACGTTAAGCATCCAGCCCTGAAAGTCTTTTCTGGATCATTCTTATGACAAACTTCATCTGGATCGAGTAGCTCTGGTTTGCATAGTAAGAAAAAGACCATTTGTTTAGAAGTATTCTTAAAATGGTGTTCTAAGAGCTTGAAAACTACACTACAACTTTCTTGAAAACATGTCTGAAACACTGCCACACGCCTTTAATTATAGCATTTGGGAGGCAGAGGCAGGTGAATATCTTAGTTTGAGGCCAGCCTGGTCTACAAAGTGAGTTCCAGGACAGCCAGGGCTACACAGAGAAACCCTGTCTCAAAAAGAAAAAAAAAAAGCCTGAAATGCATAAGTTGCCTTTAACTGGGTGATTTGAGTGCTTTGATACTTTGTGTGTGTGTGTAAAATTTTATCAATCTTGAGATACATTTGTATTTTTGACATATTTAAACTCTTCTAGCTGTTGCAATTGAAGTTTTTCTTTCCATAAGTGAGTTTGTACTTATTGTCATTTCTGAATATAAGTGGCTTTTTGTTTGATGAGGTCTTAAATAGACCAGGCTGGCTTTGAACTTGTCAGGTAGCAGAGGATAATCTTGAACTCCTGATTCGCCTTTCCTTTATCTTTCAAGTTCTAGGCTGGGTGGTGGTGGCACATGCCTTTAATCCCAGCACCTGGGAGGCAGAGGCAGGTGGATCTCTGTGAGTTTGAGGCCAGCCTGGTCTACAAGAGCTAGTTCCAGGACAGGCCCCAAAGCTACAGAGAAACCCTGTCTCGAAAAACCAAATAAATAAAATGCAAAAAAAAAAAAAAAAATCCAAAAAAACTTAAGTAAATCAAATTCTAGGAATATAGATACCACAGGATGGTGGTGAGTTTTGGCTCTGATTTTAAAATAGAGCTAATAATTTGCCCTGTATAAGGAGGGTTGACAATTAGAGGCCACCCTTCACCATATAACCATATAATGAGACCCTATCTCAATAAAGCAAAGTAGTTATCTTTAGTTAGGAAGTCAGAACTTACTTTTAGGGTAAGTAGTAAATAGGTCTTTTACTGGCTATTTTGACATGTTTTTTGTTTTTTCAAAAAACATTCTTCAAGAAATATAAGTTGTGTTTGTGTGTGAGAAAGAGAGAAAGAGAGAGAGAGAGCACGGGCGAGCTGGGGCTCAAACCCAATGGTCTCATAATATATGTTAGGCAAGAACTCTTGCCACTGAGTCACATCCCTCAGCCCAAGACGGATGAAATTTTACAATTATTTAGATCACCGAGAAGCCCCAGTTTGGTTGAGATTTACAACTAAATTAAACATGTGTAAAACGGGTATTGAACCCAGAGTCTTAATGTACCCTGGGCAAACGCTACCACTGGACTGTCCGTTCCCTTTGCGCCCGATAGAATTCATGTTCTGCCTGTACAGGTCCTGGGATTACAGGCATTCACAAGCTAAGTGTATGTGTAGCACGAATTCTAATTGGTTTTAATAATAAAAACCCGGAATCAGATTTAGGGGTTCATGCTGAAAGATCAGAGAAGCAGAGCAGTCAGGTGCTAGTTCTTACCTCTATTGAATCCGCAGACCAAAGGGGTGATTCTGTCCCTATAAATCCTCAGACTGAATGCTGCAAGCTCCTGTCTCCTCCCGCTTTATATTCCTTTCTCCACCCAGCCATATTACTCCTGTCTCAGTGAGCACTTAAATCCTAGTGCTGGGATTTAAGATGTGAGCCACCACTGTTTGACTCTGTTTCTCTTAGATGGATTCAATCTCTTATAGCCCAGGATGGCCTTGAACTCACAGAAATCTGCCTGCCTCTCCCGAGTGCTGCATCAAGGTGTGTGCCACCACTGTCTTGCCTCTATGGCTAATTAGTGTGGCTAGCTCCACACTCTGATCTTCAGGCAAGCTTTATTTGTTAGAGGACACACAAGCAATTACCACGTGTGTGTTCTCTTTCCTCAGAGGAAGCATGGGGAAGTAGTCTAACACTGAGGAATACAATGTGGGCTCTTTTAAATGCTTAGAGATCGGAGTCCTAGCAGTAGATGATATAGGTATAGGTAATTTCTTCTCCCTCAGAAAACCAAGGCTAGAGAGGAGATAGGTTTATTAGTGCTTTTCATTATAAGGAAACGGAAGCACATGTGAGCATAAAAAATTGTTTTAGACAGGGCCGGGCGGTGGTGGCGCACGCCTTTAATCCCAGCACTCGGGAGGCAGAGACAGGCGGATCTCTTTGAGTTCGAGACCAGCCTGGTCTACAAGAGCTAGTTCCAGGACAGGCTCCAAAACCACAGAGAAACCCTGTCTCGAAAAAAAACCAAAAAAAAAAAAAGAAAAAAAAATTGTTTTAGACAGATCACACTTTCTTTTTTTTTTTTTTTTTTTTCAAACAGTTTCTTTGTATAACAGCCCCGGCTGTTCTGGAACTTGCTTTTAGACCAGGTTGACCTAGAACTCACAGATATAAGCCTGCCTCTGCCTCCTAAGTGCTGGGATTATTTTTATTATTTATTTATTTATTGATTTTTTTGAGACATGGTTTCTCTGTAGCTTTGGAGCCTGTCCTGGAACTAGTTCTTGTAGACCAGGCTGGCCTTGAACTCACAAAGATCTGCCTGCCTCTACCTCCTGAGTGCTGGGATTAAAGGCGTGTGCTGGCCTTTAATCAAGCCTTTTAAATCCATACTGTAGGTACTTCAGAATTTACCCAGTGTTGAGTAATACATTATCTTACTGGCTTCCTTCCTTCCTTCCTTCCTTCCTTCCTTCCTTCCTTCCTTCCTTCCTTCCTTCCTTCCTTCCTGATTTATTTATTAATTATGTATATATACATTGTTCCACCTGCATATATGTCTGTATTCCAGAAGAGGGCACCAGATCTCATTGTAGAGGATTGTGAGCCATCATGTTGGTGCTGGGAATTGAATTTAGGTCCTCTGGAAGTGCTCTTAACCTTTGAGCCATCTTTCCAGCCCCTACTTTTTCTTTTTTGACATAGGATCTCACTGTGTAGCTTTGGTAGGCTTGGAACTCACAGAGAGATCCGGTTGCCTCTCCTCCCCATCCCCCAGTTTTGGGTTTAAATATGCCAGGCCTTCACTGAATCTGTATCAGCCTTATGCGGGAGATGGAGACACCTTTGATTTCTTATGTTCTGAGATAAAGTTTGTGAACCTGTTTTGCTTAGTTGAAGACAGTATGAATATCAGTATTATAGTACACTAATCATTTCAGCAGATTTGAGTGACTACCATAATCCTAGTAATATTGAGCAGGATGCTATGAGAGATGAGAAAGATACCTCCCACGGAACTGTGAACTACTAGCTTTTAAATATTTTATGAATTATTCTATTCTTTTTTTTTTTGTTTTTTTGTTTTTTTTTGAGACAGGGTTTTTCCTGTCCTGGAACTAGCTCTTGTAGACCAAGCTGGTCTCGAACTCACACTATCCGCCTGCCTCTGCCTCCCAAGTGCTGGGATTAAAGGCGTGCGCCACCACCGCCCGGCTATTCTATTATTCTAAAAAAGATTGCTTTAGGAAAAAGACCCCAAAGGTAACTATTTTGTTGGACCTATCTTTTTATTTTGTGGAGACTGTTTTTATATCAATGTGAATGGTCTCCATTCAGATCTCAGTTTAACTATCACTTCCTTCGCAAATCCTTATGTGAATTCACAGGTTAGATCAGTTCCCCTTTACATGTTCTCACAGCACCCTGTTCTTTGCCTTCCTGACATTTTCTCAGTTTGTAATTCCCTGTGAGAACATCTCTTTTGTAGACAAAGCTTCCTTACAGCGGATTGGGCTTTTCCTGCTGTCTTCTCTTTGCCTATTGCAGTGCGCATTGAGGCAGGACCTTTTCTGCCGTATCTCTTGAGTTGAATGACTCAATAAAGCTGTGTCTACTCATGCTATACCTTCAAAAGGTGTCCAAGTGGGACTAAAAGTAATATGGGTAATTTTTAGTAGTTCATATCTTAAAAAATTTTCTAGTACTACCAATAGGTAATAAAGTTAGAGACAGTAAACAAATGCTACAGATTACTTTATTGTTGTTTTTGAGACAGGGTCTTAATTTGTAGCCCTGGTAGGGCCTCCAGGCTCACTATGTAGACCAGGCTAGCATGGAACTCAGTGATCTGCCTGTATTTGCTTCCTCAGTGCTGGGCTAAAATGTAATACCTCCACAGCTGACATGCAGATTGCTTTTATCTATTGCTATCAAACCACACTGCCTACAAGACTCATGTACTAGGAACAATTGCTTTAAAGTTGTAGTCTGTGGGACATGGTGTTGCACTCCTGTAATATCAGCAGTTGGAAGGGTAGGCAAAAGGACCAGGATTTTAAGGCCAACATTGGGTACATAAGACCCTGTCTCAAAAAGCTGAACCATATCAAACCAACTATATTCAGATTTACTCAACATGCAGACCAAACCTCCTTGCTTCTTCCTCCCCTCCCATTTCAGACTGCACACCATGAATGTACTGCTCAGGACTTTATTGATGTGATGATTCCTGTGGTACATGGGAATTAAATTTTGATGGGTCTAAGGCCTGTTATCTGTTAAGATTGTATGATTCCATACTCAATTTTAAAAGTGAAAATAAATTCATTTTTCCATTGGGGAGATGCTGCTAATGTTTTTAGGTTCATTGCTTCTTTTTTCCCCCAAACAAGGTTTTTTCTGTGTAGCCCTCCCTCCCTGGCTATCCTGGAACTTGATCTGTAGACCAGGCTGGCCTCGAACTCAGAGAATCCCTTGTCTCTGCCTCCAGAGTGCCACTATAACCTGGCAGTTCATTGCTTCTTCTTCTTCTTCTTCTTCTTCTTCTTCTTCTTCTTCTTCTTCTTCTTCTTCTTCTTCTTCTTCTTCTTCTTCTTCTTCTTCTTCTTCTTCTTCTTCTTTTTTTATTTTTTTTTTATTATTATGTATACAATATTCTCAGTGCTCAGTGCTCTGCCTGCAGGCCAGAAGAGGGCACCAGACTTCATTACAGATGGTTGTGAGCTACCATGTGGTTGCTAGGAATTGAACTTAGGACCTTTGGAAGAGCAAGCAGTGCTCTTAACCACTGAGCCATCTCTCCAGCCCACCAAATTTAAATTTAAGAAGCAATGAACTGGGGCTGGAGAGATGGCTCAGTGGTTAAGAGCACTGCTTACTCTTCCAAAGGCCCTGAGTTCAATTCCCAGCAACCACATGGTGGCCCACAACCATCTTTTAATGAGATCTGGTGCATTCTTCCTATATATACAGGCAGAACACTGTATACAAAATAAATAAGTAAACAAGTTGAAAATACTGTGACTTCTAGGTCTTTATGCTAGTTAAGGTTTATACTTGTGTGCTTTAGTGAAGTTGGAGCCAAAAGAACCAGCTGATGCCATTTAAGTTTTTTTAATTAATTAATTAATTAATTAATTTATTACGTGTACAATATTCTGTCTGTGTGTATGCCTGCTGGCCAGAAGAGGGCACCAGACCTCATTACAGATGGTTGTGAGCCACCATGTGGTTGCTGGGAATTGAACTCAGGACCTTTGGAAGAGCAGACAGTGCTCTTAACCACTGAGCCATCTCTCCAGCCCGCCATTTAAGTTTTATTGAGGAAAGTGGATGGTGGACTGATTTGGAAAAGGAGGAACATTTTGTCTTGTCAAAAACTGCACGACCACCTGTTGGTCATGTTGGAAAGATGCATGCTTTTTATGGAGGGTGAACTGGATGCCATACACACTCCTCCTGGCTTTAGATACTGGATGGCTTTAGGATGTCATATTCAAATCCTCTGTTATTTTCTCCCTCTTTCCTCTCCCTCTGTCCCTCTTCTTCCTTCCTTCTCTCCCATCAGTGTTTTTCTTTATCTGCATAGGTGACTAAACCTAAGCATGCTGCGCAAGCATTCTGCCTCAGAGCTATCTGCCTTCTTAAGTTTTGAGTTAAAAATATTTTTAAGATTAATTTAACTGTATTTTGCCAGCATATGTGGTTGTGCACCATGTGTGTTTCTGGTACCTGTGAAGGGTACCAGATCCTCTGGAACTTGAGTTAAGGATGGTTGTGAACTACCTACCATGCGGGTACTGAAAACTGAACCT
Organism: Chionomys nivalis; assembly: GCF_950005125.1. Taxonomy (NCBI): domain Eukaryota; kingdom Metazoa; phylum Chordata; class Mammalia; order Rodentia; family Cricetidae; genus Chionomys; species Chionomys nivalis. The sequence goes on along the minus strand of NC_080095.1, from coordinate 16,833,081 downwards.
TGGTCCTCTGCTAGAGCAAGAAGTGCTCTTATCTGATGAGTAGTCAACTATGTAGCCCCCTTCACCTTTTTTTTGGGTAGTTTTTGAGTCAAGGTATTAGTAACTTTCTCAGTCTGTTGGCTTTGAGCTTTTTTTTTTTTTTTTTTTTTTTTTTTAAGACAGTTGGGTTGTCTTGGAACGTGCTCTGTGGACCAGATTGGTCTCGAACTCAGGATCCACCTGCCTCTTCTAAATGCCTTGGCTTAATGTTTTTTTTTTTTTTTTTTTTTTTTTTTTTTTAAATTAGGTTTTGTGGTCGTGGTTTGGTGGTGCTGAAGGGAAAAGATGGGAAAAGAACACAAGGTCTTGCTGTGTAGCTCGGACTGGGCTAGAGTTCGTGGCAGTCTCCCCACCCTAACTAAATTCTTGGGTGCTGGATGATAGGTATACACCATCACGCCAGGCTTACTTTAAGAAATTTTGTACATAACATAATCTAGTAGGGCACACATTGAATTGCTTTTTTCCATTGAGAATTGCTTTCTGACTTCTGAAATAGTGATTTTTTTTTTAAACTTTAGAATCTTGCATCCTGAGTGGAAAGCATCAGTAGTTATTATTTAAAGTAGGAAATACCTCTCTAGAGAACCTTGCATCTCTTGAACTCAAAGAGGAGTATAGTAATGAATGACCCCTGAGTAGATTTGAGCAGCAATAAGAAGCACACAGTGGCCTGGAGAAATGACTCCATGGTTAAGAGCACTATGACTCAAGCAGAGAACCCAGGATTGATTCCTAGCACCCACATGGCAGCTCGCAGTCATCTGTAACTCCTGTCCCATGAGGAGTCTGACACATAAACAGTTAAATAATTCTAAAAAATCAAGACATAGAAAACATGTATGAAAATCAATAAAAAAATCATGAATGTCGGCTGGGCGGTGGTGGCGCACGCCTTTAATCCCAGCACTCGGGAGGCAGAGGCAGGCGGATCTCTGTGAGTTCGAGACCAGCCTAGTCTACAGAGCTAGTTTCAGGACAGGCTCCAAAAAACCACAGAGAAACCCTGTCTCGAAAAAACCAAAAAAAAAAAAATCATGAATGTCATGTTTTTTTCAAGTCTGGGTTTCACTTTTTTTTTTTTTTTAAAGCTCTTGCTAATCTGGAACTCCTTGAACTCACAGATATCCCCTTACCTCTGCCTCCCAAGTGCTGAGATTAAAGGCGTGCACCACCACCACCCAATGAATGTCATTCATTTTTTTAAGGCTTATTTTTACTATTTTTAATTATGTACTTGTGTGTGTGTGCGTGCGTGCATATGAATGTGAGTGCTAGTAGAGGCTAGAGGCATTGGATTCTAGAGTTGGAGTGTTCCTGGAGCTGGAGTTATGTACATGGTTGTGAGCTGCTTGGCTGGGTGCTGACAATAGAGCGCAAGTCTTCTGCAAGAGCAGTTTACACTCTAACTGCTGTGCCATCTCTCCACCCCCTGCATGCTGGTCTCACTGCAAGTGTTGTGAAGCATGTCTGTTAATTATTACATGCGTGTGTAGACCAAGTTCTGCCTTCAAGAAGCTTGTTGATGTAGGTACTATTTTGTGATTAATGCTAGAGACATAGTGGTACTGTGTTAGGAACAAGAACCATAACAGTGGACTTGTCATTATCTGGTTTGGCTGTAGAGCTAAAGAAACTTTTCAAATTAGGTAGTAATATGCGTGCCATACAAACAAGATCCCCAGGACCCCAATAAGAAGGCAGGCCTAGTAAGTCGTGCTGTACTTGTAGCCCCAGTACTAGGGTGGGAAGGGAGAGATGGCAAGACAGGCAGATTCCCTGAAGCTCACTAGTTCATCTTGTAGAATCAAAGAGCCTCAGGCTCAAAAAATTTGACCATCTTAAAAATATAAAGGAGGTGAGTGGTCGAGGAAAGACACCAATGTCAACCTCTGTCCTCCATCCAGTGCCCACATGCACTAACAGACGAATACACTGCACACACAAATTTAAAGAGCAATGTGAAGATTTTTGTATTTGATGTTTTAGAGAACATTTCTTTTCTGTTTTATTAGTGAGATTAGTTTGTACAGAATTATGAACTCTGGTCCTATTTGATTATTCAACAGAAGGCATGCACCACCGAGTCCTTTTTTTTTTTTTTTTCCCCGAGACAGGGTTTCTCTGTAGCTTTGGAGTCCATCTTGGAATTCACTCTGCAGACTAGGCTGGCCTTGAATTTACAGAGATCCACTTGTTCCTGCCTCCCCAATGCTGGGATTAAAAGCGTGCACCACCACCACCTGGCCTTAACCGAGTCATTTTTAGGTCCCTGTTTTAATACAGTTTTGAGCCACAGTTACCAGTTTAACTAGTTGCTATTCTCCAAGGTTTATTATAGAAGAGGTAAATGATTTATATTGTAATTAGTGATGAAATTTAACAGACTTTTGGAAACCAAAGATAAAAATTGAAGTGAAAAAAGAGTTAGTGGGCTGATTGGTGGTTTATGAGTTATATACCTGAGTGTTTTGTAATGTTAGGAGGTTTTTGTAATAATACTAATAAGAAACCCACTTAGAGGGATGAATTAGCTTATATCATTGAATATTTGGCTGAGGACCAGCTCTGTTTGCCAAGATAGACTTATTTATTCATTCATTCATTCATTTATCCATTCATTTATTCATTTATTTTTGGATTTGCTTTCCATCAGCTTGCCAGCCTAGCTGCTGTGGCTAGATGCTGGAGAGGTGATAGGCTCTCATCTACCAGACAGGAAAGTGCTCTACAGACAGATGCTGAAGAGAGACATGAGCTACACTGAGGGTCTTGGCTGGTTCGGGGACCTAGAAGGAATAACCTGTTTCCTCTTTTAGACTGACCTTGAGGGCAGAAACCATATCTTATTTGTCCATATCCATTAGACTTCTACTACATAGAGACAGGATCAGTATTTAACTCAGGCTCGCCTTAGGCTTGACAATTCTGGTGGCACACGCCTTTAATTTCAACACTCGGGATGGGGGCAGACTGACCTCTATGAGCCTGAGGCCAGCCTAGTGTACAGAGTGAATTCTAGGCCAGAAAGGAATACAGAGACATTGCCTCAATAAAGAAGGAAGGAAGGCAGGAAGAAAAGAAAGGAAGGAAGGAAGGAAGTTGGTTTAAATTATAGTTCTCTAAGGACCCCTTTAAATGAGTCAGGTGATCTTCCCGTCCCTTTCAGCAGCCAGGTATGCTCTGTTACTCGCCATTCTTGGAGATAGGCCAGCCCCCTTCAAAATGTTTAGAAATTAGTCAGCCATCTGGCCTCTTGTACTATTGGATGTCTTCTGGTTTAACTCAGGAGGAAGCAGTGCCTAGTGTCCTGAATGTCTGACACTGGCTTTTTGTTCCCTATCCTGGAGCCCTGGGGAGAAAAGTCCATACTTGGCCTTCCAGAAAAAAATACTGCTGCCCTCCAGTTCTTTCCTGTTGGATGCAGGTGTACCGCTCCTTTCATTCCCCCTTCCCCTAGTCCTGGTGTAACTGTACTTGTAGATAGCAAATTGAGGGAAGTAAGATCTCAGCTAACTAAAAATAGTGTCTGTTGTCCTCCTGGCTTCCCATGCTGTGCCCGAAGTCTTGGGTTTTCATGAGAGAGCTCAGAGGGTGGAGGTGGAGTGGCCTCTCAGAGCCTGAATAGACCAGTCACCTCTTGTGTCCCTCTAGAACCTCTCTTCTTAGACTTTGTCACTTTCTTTCTTTCTGGTGGCTCTGCTCTGACTTCTCGACTGCCTCGGCTTGTGGTAGACTGTGCTGCCTGTCTCATGGTTGTCCCTTTGCTAGTGCCTGTAAATCAGGTACTGTGATTTCATTTGTACTGTGTGGCCATCTTGCACTGTGACTTCTTGGTTCCATGTTTTTTGTGGCCACCCTGAGGTCCCAGTCTACGTCTGGCATGCTCTACTGCAGTGACGCTCAGGGTCTTACCATCGGCTGGAGCATTTCAGCATCAGAATCTGAGTTTACACAAAGCCTTTACCTTTTTAGTGTGACTTTGGCTCTCAGTGTCAGATTCAACATGGCACTGGCTATTCAACTTCTTGCTGCCAAATCCACTGGCTGCCATTCAGCTTTTCAGCAGCACTTGGCACTACTTTTTATTTACTTATTAATTATTAATTTTATACTTTTATTTATTTTAGTTTCTGTTTGGTGGGACATGCACACACCACAGCATGTACGCTTGTTAGGGGACAATTTCTGAGAGTTGGTACCTTCCTTCCACAAGGTGGATCCTAGGGACTAAACTCGGGTTTTTAGGCTTGGCTGTAAATGCCCTCCTTATCTGCTGAGCAATCTTACTGGGTGCCTGTTTGTTTATATATTTATTACTTTTAAGTTAGAGTCTTACTGTATAGCTCAGGTTAGCCTTGAATTTTCTCTGTAGTCCAGGCTGCCCGATCTCCCTCCCTCCCTCCCTCCCTCCCTCCCTCCCTCCCTCCCTCCCTCCCTCCCTCCCTCCGTTTTCTTGTCTCTCTGTTTTCTTGCCTGCTTCAACTTCCTGAACACTGGGGTTACAGGTGTGTTTCACCTTGGTTAGTCTTAACACTTTAAAATTTTACTTCACTGCCAGTGGTGGTGGCGCAGACTTTTAATTCCAGCACTCGGGAGGCAGAGACAGGCAGATTTCTGTGAGTTCGAGGCCAGACTGGGCTACAGAGTGAGGATCAGGACAGGCTCCAAAGCTACACAGAGAAACCCTGTCTCGAAAACCAAATAAATAAATAAATACATTTACTATTATTGTTGTGGTGTATATGTGTAGGAACACGTGTGCCTTTTGGAGGTCAGGGTGATTTTCAGGAATTGGTTCTTTCCTTTCCACTGTGTGGGTTTCAGGTTAGGGACAGCACTCAGACTTGTGCAACAGCCTGCTGATAGGCTCGCCCTCCCACCCCCCTCTTGTCACTTTAATCCTGAATTCACCTTTCTGGTCCATGCCTCTGGCTTCTTTTCTTGGTTCATTTCCTACTGTCTAGATTTTAATTGTTGGGTTTCTTCAATGACTTAGTCTTAATTCCTTTCTCAATTCTATTATGTTTCTTGGCTACATTTGAAATCATATTTCCCTTTTGTTCCTGAAATAGTTTGTTTATGTTCTTTTCCCCCCAGGAAAAATGATTTATTTCAGTAAATGAACCCAGTGGGTATTTCTGTGAGAGCACAAATTAGTTAGGGCAATTAAAATTTGAACTAACATATGCTCTGGCCAATCTCGGCCTCGATCACCTTCAGCTGTAGATCTTCCTTCTTGATAGTGAGTGGCCTTGCCAGTTCTTTCTTCAGCTCCCGTTGCCATCTGCTTTTTGGGCTGTGTGTCTCTAGTCCTAGACATATCCATCTCTGTGTTAAAACTACCTTTCCTCCTGCTCTAGACCTTGACTTTGGCCTAGGTGGTGCTAGGCCCTGTCACTGACTTGAACTTTATCCTTCTCATTCAGATTTGTTTTTCCCTAACAGATTTACAAGATTTGCTTGTTAAATATTTTTTTCAAATTCAGTGTGGTGGCTAATGCTTATAATCTCAATACCCAGGAGACAGAGGCAGGAAGATTGCTGTAGGTTAAATGCCAGTTTGGGCCACATAGTGAGACACCCCACCCTCCAAACACACACCCACCAACACACAAATATTGAGCTCATTTTTCTGTTTTATGCATGCTGCTGTGTTCTCTTTATTCCTTTAGTTTTCTTTAGGTTACTCTCTGTTTTTCCCTAGCTTACTGAATAAAAACATGTTTAATCTTTTCTTGTTTTTAAATGATAGGCTCAAAGTTCCTGTGAGCTTTATTGCTTTAGCAGCCTCCCATGTATTAGGTAAGTGGTAACAAGTATTTGGGATCTGAGTAGTTTTTTATTTCATTTCTTACTTCGTCCTTAACTCCTGATTATAAATAGACAGTTTTAAGTTTCTATTAATGTGCTTTTCCTTTTAAAATTAATAAATTGATGAGTGTGTGTATGGCGTGTCTGTGCATTTGCATGCTATGGTATGTGTGCAGAAGTCAGAGGACAGCTTTGTGGAGTTCGTTCTAGAGTTTGAACTCAGGATGTCAGAATTGTATAGAGCCATCTCCCTAGCCCATACTTTTTTCTAATAGTTAAAGTTTTAAAAAACTACATTTATTTACTTGGTAGGGGATGAGGAAGGACACATGCATTACATGGCACACTAGTGGAGGTCTGAGGATAACTTTTGGGAGTCAGCTCTCCTATCATATGGGTCTTAGGAAAAGAACTCACTCTCAGGGTTAGTGGCGAGCACCCTCACCTGCTGAGCCACCTCACTGACCCTTGGTGTGTCTTTGTCCTCTACAAAACATTTGAATTCCATTGTCATTGTGCTTCTTTCTCTCCCACTTTCCTAGTTTTACTGTTTCCTGCTGATTCCCGTTTGAAAGTATGCCTTGAACAGACCTGTGTGTGTTTGCTTCTCTACTCAGCTCTCCTAGACAGCCTCTAGTCTCCTCTTGCCTCTTCTGTCCCGACTCTTCACAGTTACTAGAATCGTTATAAATGTGAATTTGATGTCATTCCTAGACTTGAAGCCATTCAGTGACATTTATTTGTTTATTGAAACAAGGTCTCAGGTGGCCCAAGCTGGCCTCGTGTGGGCTGTGTAGCTGAAGATGACCTTGAATTTATGATCCTCCTGCTGACACCTGAATGCTACACTGCTTAGAGTACTGACCCCTGTTGAGTCTACCATGAGAAAGAAAAGGGGAAATGATGTAGGAGGTCCTTCTGTCTTTGTGTTGCTTTCATTGATTAATAAAGAAACTGTTTTGGGCCTGTTAATAGGGCAGAACTTAGGTAGGCAGGGAAAATTAAATGGCATGCTGGGAGGAAGAAGGGCAGAGTGAAGAGATGCCATGGACCTGCCACCGGAGATAGATGTGCTGAAGCTTTGCTGGTAGTCCACGACCTTGTAGTGATATGCAGATTAATAGAAATGGCTTAAATTAATATGTAAAGTTAGCCAATAAGAAGTTAGAGCTAAGGCCGGGCAGTGGTGGCGCACGCCTTTAATCCCAGCACTCGGGAGGTAGAGGAAGGCGGATCTCTGTGAGTTCGAGGCCAGCCTGGTATACAAGAGCTAGTTCCAGGACAGGAACCAAAAGCTACGGAGAAACCCTGTCTCGAAAATCAAAAAAAAAAAAAAGAAGAAGAAGAGGAAGAAGTTAGAGCTAATGGGCCAAGCAGTGTTTTAATGAATATGGTTTCTGTGTGATTATTTTGGCTCTGGGTAGCTGGGACAAACAAGCAGCCTTCCTGTTACTTTCTTGCCAGTAATGTAACTCAGTGGTAGACTACTTGTCTACCATGCCCAGCACGCTTGATTCCATCCCCAGCAATACAGTTGAACAGAAAAAAACCCCAAACCATGACCTATTCATATTGCATGAGCCAGCCCTTGCCTTCCTTATATGCAGCTCTTTCATTTTCTTGCTGACTTACTGGCTTCCATTTAATCCCTCTGATTAGCATTAAGCTTCTTTATACTTATTTTTATGTGCTATTTTCTCTGCCGAGAGTGTTGTTTTCCTCTTTTCCCTTCGATCTCTAAAGGGGAGCTACACCCACCCTTTATTATCAGAGCAACAGCATGAATTGTGTTCCCTCTGTGACTAGGTCATTCCCCATATAGCTACAAGGCTAGCTCCCTCACCTTATCTGATATCTGCCTGTTGTGGTTTGAATGAAAATGGCCTCCATAGGCTCATGTTTGAGTAAATGGTCCCCAGTTGATGGAACTGTTTGGGAAGGATTGGCAGGTGTCACCTTGTTGGAGGATGTGTGTCACTGGGCTATGCTTTGAGGTTTCAAAAGACTCAAACCATTCCCAGTTTCTCTGTCTTCAGCTTATGAATCAAGATGTAAGCCCTCAGTTGTTCCTGCCTCTGTGCCTTTGCTCTATCATTATGGGCTCTAACCCTCTGAAATGATAAGCCACAAATTAATGCTTTCTTTTATAAGTAGCCTTGGTCAATTGTTTTATCACAGCAATAGAAAAGTAACTAAGATAGTACCTAAATGTGATTCTGCTGTTCCTTTCCAGACAGAGACTACATGAGGTAGGAGCAGCTTTTCCTTTCCACAGGGTTTCATTCTGTAGTCCAGGCAGTCTTAGAACTCATTCTGAGATGACTTTGATCTCATGGTAATCCTTTTGCATTAGCTGAGATTATGGACATGAGCAGCATACACAGCTTAACTTCTTCGTAGTCCTTATTACTGTCTGATTCTCATCTAACTTGTTTGTCTTTTCTACAGGAAGAGGTAGTGGTTATTATCTTCACTCCTGAGACCTAACTTAGAAGGAAATGTATCAGCTCAGGACCCCCAAGACCAAGTTCTCAGCACAAAGGAAATTTATTTGTCCTGGAGAGACAGAGGAGAGGGGTAAGGGACAAAGACAGGAGATACAGGAAGAGGGAAGGGTACAGGAACAAGGAAAAGGGCACAGTGTTATTTGTCCTGGAGGGACAAAGGACTGCATCTAGATAGAGAGGAGACAGGTATGGCACATAGGAAAATCGTGGTTTATAAAGGGAAAGAGAGAAACCCCATGTTAGGATGAGGAGTTTAATTTTTGTTTTTGTTTTTAAGTCAGGGTTTCTCTGTGTAGTCCTGGTTGTTATGGAACTTTCTTTGTAGACCAGGGTGGTCTTGAATCTACAGAGATCCAACTGAGTGCTGGAATTAGAGGTGTGCTCCCCCATGCCTTCTTTGAGTTGTTAATTTTATTTGGACATGTTAATTAGGTGATCCAAAGGGCACTTTTGATTGCTGGACTTTAGTCCTTTGATAGCAGAACCTTGGTGGTCAGCCTTAGGAGAATGAAGTGGCCAAATAAGGGAATAGTTCTTGGTGGCTAGCTTTAGAAATGTAGCGGGGGTTTTTATCAAGACAGAGAGAATGGGAGAGAAGAGCAAAGCCTGCTAGAACTGTGTTTGCCAGGCCCGGCTAGCGAGAGTTCCTTGTGTCTAAGGCAGTGCCTGACACATAGAGTAGAATTCAGCGAATACTGATTGAGTGAACTGTGAAAGAACTTATCTGAGGCGAGTTAGTAAGACAGTCTCTATCTAGGATGTAGGTATTATGGGTATTATGGCTTCTTGTTAGGCCTGTTTTGTTTTTTAAATAGTCAGTGCATTTGCATGGTTCAAAATTCAAAGGATATTACAATGAAAAGTCTCTCAAATCTTGGCCCCATGCACCATGTTCTCTTCACAGATAGCCAGTACTGGAGCTAAGGATATGGACATGTGGCTTCATGGGTAGAACAGTTAATTGCTTATTATTTACACCAGAAATAACCAGCAGTAACTCATAGGTATATTCCATTTATATCAAAATGCAAATTTTAGCATCAGTATGTTTATACCTTGTCTTATTTTTGTTTTATTTTGTTTGAGAACATTTCTCTGTGTAACAGATCTGGCTGTCCTGAAACTTGATTTGTAAACTAGACTGGCCTGAACTCACAGAGATCCACTTGCTTATGCCTCCCAAGTGCTGTAATTAAAAGCATGTGATGAGTGCACAGTCTTAATTTAATGAAATTCCTCCTTTGATGGAGATTGAATTATGCAGCTTATTGTAACCTTATATACAGCCATTTACCATGTGGGTGGAGTATCTGATAATAAATTATTCTGAGTAGAATATATGGGTCAAAGATATACATTTGTGATTTGGAGTTACACAGCCACAGTACCTTGTGCAGGGTATACCAGTGTTGACTTCTGGCGCAGTGCGGCAGATGAGACATGGTGTCAGTGAAGATATTGTGTCTCAAGGTTGGAATTACGCTGAGTGCATGTTTAAGAGCCTTTATATTTCCTTGTCCTCCTTTTGAGACAGGCTCTTACTGTGTAGCCATTGACTGACCTGGAACTCAAAAAGTTTTGCCTGCCTCTGTTGTCCACCACACCCCATGCCTGACACTGTTCTGCAATTTTGAGACATTAGTCTAGGCCCACCTTGTTATGTATATAGCTCACACGGGACTTGAGCATTTCTGATCCTTCTGATTCCCTTCTTAGTGCTGGGACTAAAGGGATGTGTCGCCACACCTCACCGAGAATCGTGAGTTTTTTGAGTTGTTCAGGTCTCCACCCATTCTTTTCTAGTAAGATTTTGGTCTTTTGTTTGTTTCTTGAGACAAATTTGCTCTGTCTTGGAAAGCACTATGTTGCCTAGGCTGGCCTTGAACTTGCTGGAAACTTCTGTCTCAAGGTCTCAAGTGATGAGAGTTACTGTGTGAGTCTGGTTTCTAATTGTCTTTTAAATTTACTGTTAGTATTTGTGTTTAATTTGCTGTTAGTATTTGTGTTGTGAGTGCATGATGTGAGTGTTGCATATATGGAGGTCAGAAGACAGTGTTGATTTGTTTCTTCCACTTTTGCCTAGTTCCCATTGTCTTTCTTACTGTTGTTGAGTTTAAAACAGTGCTGGATATACAGCCTATGGCTGAACTTTGCGTTAAAACAAATTTTGTGAATGTTCAGGATGTAAATGAAGGTGGAAAGATCAGTAATAAGTGTAATAATGGCTAAATAACAGTATGTACCACATTTAAGGTACATAAAAAAATTGAAGAAAACAAGCCAGTTTTTTCTTCTCCCTGCATTGGGGCAAATACCATTTGAGATCTCTTTACTAATTCCTGGTTCCATCAGGGAAGCTGATTGTAGTTAGGATGAGGATTCTCTTGTACCTTGTACCTTTTGGGCAACAGTTTGCTCTGAGATTGTAACATTTCATCCTGCAGAGAAGCTCCTTCAGCAGGAAGATAACTTAAAATAGCTTCAGGAAGCCCCTAAAATTACCAGATTCACTAGGCCTCTCCCTTCAGAGTAAACAGTAAAGCTGCAAAGACAGACCACACAAGCTGCTTGAGAGAAGCACATACCATACTAGTTGTCTGGAAGAGGCTTAAACCACCTGACGCTCCTGGAAAGGGCTTCTCCAGCCCATAGAGGTCCCTGCAGGTTGTGAAGTGCGCTCCAGGTTCCCAGCTTTTTTTGAGTTGTCTGTCACCCATGGTGGAGTGGCTTTGGTGATGCAGCTGTCTTTGAGTCATTTCTGCTCCTGTAAGTGATGCCTCATCCATACTCCTGTAATTAACCCCAATAAAACTCACTGGTTCATCAAATTGGTCTTTGGTATTTGTATTCTGCTGTCATGGGTTCCGCATCTTCGGTGAGTAGGCATGTGTTGCATCTCCCAGGAAAACTTGTGTCACAGAAGAAAAGTTTTGTCTCACAATAGCATGTATATTCTCATGTGTTGTCGTCAGTCTTCATGGGAGAACAGAGGTCTACTGTAGCTCTAGTGTTTAGACTGTGTTGTGTGGTCACCTGCATCAGAGCTGGTGATAATTCTTTCCTGCTGTGTTCTTTGCTTCCTGTCTTCATGTTCATGTTGCTTAGCCTTGACTTAACCATTGTCCAGTCCGTTCTTAGTCACCATTTTTACCAACTTGCCTGCGATGGCTCACTTTTCTAATAACATCAAATCCAAGCTGAGCCTACTAACTAAGCTCACCTGCCAGTGGCTTCCTCAGAATTTCCCATTTCTCTTGAGAAGATTGTCTCACAGACATTGAACTGGTTGTGCTGAAATCATTGCTGCCTTTACACACCTCTTTTGTACCCATGTCTTAGTTTTCTCTTAGGCACCTTACCACACCTTTCTGCTTGCCTGTAGTACTTTGTTTACTTCTTACATATACAAAAACTCCCAGTCTAGCTGGTCCAGCCGCTTTGGAAATCAGTATGGTGATTTCTCAGAAAATTAGGAAACAAACTACCTCAAGACCCAGCAATAGTTTGGTTTCCAGCATCCACATGGCAGCTCACAACTATCCTTAATTCCAGATTAAAGGACACCCAGCAGCTATGTGTCCACTCCAGCAGAACTGTTTGTTGGTAAAGAAATAGACCTCTTACAGTTTCAGAAGTCTTAGTGAGTATAGCTAGCATTGGCCCGTCTGGGTTGCAGGTTCAGCCCTTTGAGACTAATCCCTACTTCAGACCCAGTTGGAAGTCAGCAGAGTGTCTGATGTATTGACTGCAAAGTCAAGTTTCCATAACTCTCTCCCAGGTTGGATTTATTATTTTTTTGTTTGTTTGTTTTGTTTTTCAAGACAGGGTTTCTCTGTGTCCAGGACAACCACCCCATTATCTTGGAACTTACTTTGTAGATCAGGCTGGCCTGAACTCGCAGAGATCTTTCTGTCTGCCTCCTGTGTATTTGGATTAAAAGCGTGTGCCACCACCACCCTGCTTGATTTATTCTTAGGAAAGCACTGTTTTCAACATTTGATAATTTATTTTCAAGGGTTAAAAATTTTCTTTATTTACATTTTTGGTTTGTTTTGTGGGTGTGTGCATGCCATGACAAGCATGTGGGGGTCAGAGGACAACTTGCAGGCCTTCTCTCTTCCTGTGGTGTCTGGGGCTTGAACTCAGGTTATCAGGCTTAGCAGCAAGAGCCTTACTTGCTGAGCCATTTCACTGGCTCTGTAAAAGATATTTTGAAGGTTACAAATAAACAGGTAGATGAGGTGGTACATAGGACAATGTGTGGAAAGGGGCTAAGCCCAGGGCTTCTGAATCAGTGGAGTTGAGGGGTACAGCACTTCCTGCCAATGGGTGAGTTTTTGTTTACCCATAAACCTCCATGTATTTAGTTGTCCAGATGCTCTCTGAATCCTGTTCTTGAGGTTTTTGTTTTATTTTGCCTTCTGTACTTGTTATTGCCCCCCCCCTCCCTTTTTTTTTGAAACAGGATTTCTCTGTGTAGCTTTGGAGCCTGTTCTGGAACTTGCTCTGTAGATCTGACTGGCCTTTAACTCACTGAGATCCATCTGCCTCTGCCTCCCAAGTGCTGGGTTTAAAGGTGCGTGCCATCACCACCCGGTGACTGTTGCTGCTGCTTTTGAAATAGTATTTCACTCCGTAGCCCAGCCTGGTTGGGAGCTTAATATGTAGTCTACCTAGGCTGACCTTCAGCCCTCAGTTATCCTCCTATTGTAGCCTCTTGAATGCTGAGATTACAGGTGTGTGCCACTATGATAGACACTCATTTGTGTTTCTTTGAGACAGAGTCCTACTCTGTATCCTAGGTTACTGGTCCTTCTTGTTCTTCCGTTTTAGTTTCCGTAGTGTTGGGCTTCTGGGTGTGACCTGCCTGCCACACCTAGATTTCACTTTACCTGCGTTTCCCAGGGTGGTCTTGACCTTATGGACTCAGATGACCCTATCATTTTGGCCTCCCAAACAGTCGGAACTATAAGTGTGTGCCTCTATATCTGGTTCTTTTGAGGTTGCATTGGAGACACGGTAGCTGTTAGTAGATTAGATGAGGAAGCCCAGAATGGCCTGTGCGATGATACTCTTTAGCAATGCTTCCTCCAGAATATGGATGGCATATCATAATCTCAACACTTGGGCATAGAGGCAGGAGGATCAGAAATTCAGGGTCATCATCAGCCACATAATTAAGACCAGTCTGGGCTTACACGAGACTCTGTTTCAAATAAACAAACCAAAAGAGAAATAGGGATCTTATCATCTGTTGTCAGGCAAGATGGACCATGGAATTAAGATTAGTGTTTCTTATACTTCCCTGGGGGTTGGGAATGGTACACACATGGTAAAAGGTACTCTGTTTTATGAACTAACTTGTACTTTCACTGATCAGACTTCTAAATTTTATAATTTTAAAAAATTACACTATATCACCAAAAGCAATCTACAGGTTCAATGCAATGCCCATCAAAATCCCAACAAAATTCTTCAAAGACCTCGAAAGAACGGTACTCAAGTTTATTTGGAAAAGCAAAAAACCCAGGATAGCCCAAACAATCCTGTGCAATAAAAGAACTTCTGGAGGCATCACAATCCCTGACTTCAAACTCTACTACAGAGCTGCAGTACTGAAAACAGCCTGGTACTGGCATAAGAACAGACAGGAGGACCAATGGAACCAAATAGAAGACCCCGATATCAATCCACACATCTTTGAACACCTGATCTTTGATAAAGAAGCAAAAAAATATCAAATGGAAAAAAGAAAGCGTATTTAACAAGTGGTGCTGGCATAACTGGATATCAACATGTAGAAAAATGAAAATAGACCCATATCTATCACCATGCACAAAACTCAAGTCCAAATGGATCAAAGACCTCAACATAAAGCCAGCCACACTGAACCTTATAGAAGAGAAAGTGGGAAGTACACTTGCACGCATTGGCACAGGGAACCACTTCCTAAATATAACCCCAGCAGCACAGACACTGAGAGAAACAATTAATAAATGGGACCTCCTGAAAATGTAAAGCAAAGGACACGGTCAACAAGACAAAACAACAGCCTACAGAATGGGGAAAGATCTTCACTAACCTCACATCAGACAGAGGTCTGATCTCCAAAATATACAAAGAACTCAAGAAATTGGACACCAAAAGAACACATAATTCAATAAAAAAAAATGGAGTAAAGACCTAAACAGAGAACTCTCAACAGAGGAATCTAAAATGGCTGAAAGACACTTAAGGAAATGTTCAACATCTTTAGTCATCAGAGAAATGCAAATCAAAACAACGCTGAGATTCCTTCTTATACCTGTAAGAATGGCCAAGATCAAAAACACTGATGACAACTTATGCTGGAGAGGCTGTGGGGAAAAGGGAACACTTCTGCATTGCTGGTGGGAATGCAAGCTGGTACAACCCCTTTGGATGTCAGTGTGACGATTTCTCAGAAAATTAGGAAACAACCTTCCTCAAGATCCAGTAATACCACTTTTGGGTATATATCCAAAGGATGCTCAATCTTGCCACAAAGACATGTGCTCAACTATGTTCATAGCAGCTTTGTTTGTCATAGCCAGAACCTGGAAACAACCTAAATGTTTGATCGAAGAATGGATAAGAAAAATGTGGTACATTTACACAATGGAGTACTACACAGCAGAAAAAAAGACAGCTTGAATTTTGCAGGAAAATGGATGGAGCTAGAAAACATTATTTTGAGTGAGGTAACCCAGACACAGAAAGACAATTATCACATGTACTCAACTCATAGGTGGTTTTTAAACATAAAGCAAAGAAAGCCTACAAACCACAATTCCAGAGAACTTTGACAACAATGTGGACACTAAGAGAGACTTACATAGATATAATCTACTACATGGGAAGTAGAAAAGTATAAAAAGACAAGATCTTCTGAGTAAATTGGGAGCATGGGGACCTTGGGGGAGGATTGAAAGGGGGAGGGGAGCAGAGAAAAATGTAGAGCTCAATAAATATCAATAAAATAAAAAAGTTACAAAATCTGTAATAAAAAGTTAACTTAAAAAATTACACTATATCAAGTTCAGTAAATCATAAATAGCTGGAAAAATTTTGCTTACTTCGATTGTCTGTGTTTAGTTTCAAATTTTACATTTTTTAATATATACACATTTTTCAGTGGGCAACTGAACAGGAAATATTTTTAAAATGCAAGGGATATATTATTGTTTGTTTCTAATTCTTGGTTGAATGCATTTAACAACTAGATATTTGTGTTATTTACTTAAAATGGTATATAGATTTGGACTTTGTGGGCATGGCCCACCATTCTTGGATTTCACTGAACCTGACCATTCTCCAAAACAGTGATGTCAGGAGCTACCAGGTTTTGGAGTATTTCAGATACTGGATTTTTAGGTTAGGAATGCCTGACTAGTAAAGTCTATGCAAGTGTCCCCAAATCTGAAAAAAACCTCAAATTTAGACCACCTCTGAACCATGGACATTTAGGATAAGGGATTGGCAATCTGCAGTTGTTAATGCCTTCATAGCACTTGCTTCATGCCAGGCATCTAGTCATTTTATAGACTCTAACTTCTGCAAACTCCTCCAGCCGCATCTGCCAGGACAGTTGTGTTAGCTCCCCTTTTCCCTTTGTGCTATAGTGTGGAAGGCAGGTCGCTGGTTCACGCTTACAGGTCAGACCTGGGTCAAGTCTGTGTATCCTGGTTGCTGCTCTATTTATTAATCACTCTTCTGTGTGTACTGCCGGTTTTCATCCAGGTCTTCTCTCCAGGTGCCACTGTAGTAGTGTCTCTGAAGTAGAGTGTATTGTTCATTTGGAGTTTTCCCTGGTTTGGGTCTGTGTGGAGAATGCATCTGAATCTACCACTCGGAGAAATCAATGGTTCCTTTTAAAGTGTTGCCAATCATGTTGTTTGCCAGGGATTGAGGCACAGCAGTGTGTCTGGCAGTAAAGGCAGGTGGCTTCTAGAATGGGACAGTTCCTGAGTGTGAATGTCGGTCTGATGTGTGCCGAGTCAGTCCTGGCTGACTCATGCTTTTTTTCCTTCTTTGCTTCCATCATTATTCACATGGTGTGAGGTTTCAGGGTTTTGTGAAAACAGCATAAGTACTTGGACTTGCTGTGCACAGCAAGAAAATCAGAGGGTGTTGTGTTATGTGTTTTCACACTGTCGGGATCCTTTGTGAGGGACAGATCAGGTCTTCCCAGACCATTGTAAAGAGGCCTTTTCAGTCGTAGGTGCTGTCTGTGGCCTCCTGCTTCTTGCAGCATTAGCCTTTGCTGGGAAGGTGTTGTTACCCCAAGCTGAGCTTCTTAGCTTTTTATAATTTTGCAGCATAGTTTTAGAATGTTACCTACTAGCCGGGTGGTGGTGGTGCATGTCTTTAATCCCAGCACTGGGGAGGTAGAGGCAGGTAAATCTCTGAGTTTGAGGACAGCTGGTCTAGTGAGTTCCACAGTAGTCAGCTACATAGTAACACCCTGTCTCAAAAGAAAAAAAGGGGAGAGGTACCTATTTCTGCCATTCTCATATTTGTATGCAGAATTTAGAATTCTGCATATATTCTATTGGCCAGAATTGTATTCGTCGTCATTGCCTGAATTGTCAAGGTATGATGTTCCAGAAGCCCTCAGGAGCTTTTGAAAAAACTGTGGGAGCCGGGCGGTGGTGGCGCACGCCTTTAATCCCAGCACTCGGGAGGCAGAGGCAGGCAGATCTCTGTGAGTTCGAGACCAGCCTGGTCTACAAGAGCTAGTTCCAGGACAGGCTCCAAAACCACAGAGAAACCCTGTCTCGGAAAACAAAACAAAACAAAACAAAACAAAAAAAAAACTCAGAACAGTGAAAAAACTCAGAACTCTAAATTATCTTCAGTTTGATGCCTTGCAGTTTATTTCTTTTGTTTAAGTTGTGTGTCTTGATAGCAAATGTGGAGTTTTTATTTGGTCAAAATGCTAGGCAAACATTCTGTTGACTGAGACCTATCTCTAGCCTGTTTGATGGGTTTGAAACAGAGTCTCACACTTTAGTCCAGACTGGCCTGAAACTCAATGCTTTGTAGTCCAGGGTGACCTTGAATTTGCAAAAATAAAAGCACTTTTCTTTCCTTCCATTTGAGATATTGGCAGTCTTTTTTGGACTAGAACTACATATCTCTGTGCATATTTAACAGAAGGGCTCATTAAACATAGGTCATTTGAATATGACAGCATTTTAATGTGATGAGATCTGGTGTTAGAATGTGTGCAAATTGAGTTTGCCTAATGTTTATTCATAGTTTTTCTTTAATGAAGAAATTGGTATTTCATTAGCCTAAGTGAGTCACCAGGACAATCATTTGTAGTGAGTAACTCTTGTGTACACAAAGTGCCACAGAATGAGGAGGTGATAGAGATGCTGGTTAGCAGCTTATTACAGTACCTGGGCATGGTGGCACTTGCTAGTGATATTCCCAGCATCTGGTAGGCTGAGGCAGAACAGTCTTGAGTTACAAGTTGGCTTGGGCTACACAGAGACTTTTTAAAACAGAAAATTAAGGGGGGCGGGGTGGAGGACAAAAGAACTTAGAAGAAGAAAAACTATTCTGAGAAATAAAGGAGTAGATTTTGACATTGTTAAGTGTTTTCAGTGACAAGGTGCCTGGGGAAAAATGACATATGACAGCAACAGAAGTTTGTCATTTTAGCAGATAGCTGCTAGCAGTGCAGGGCCTGGAAGATGCTGGTTTGTCGTCCCAGCCCTCAACTTCTTCCCCTGCTGTCAGCCCATCCTCCCTAAGAAACCTGTTTTTGATGAACAGCAAGCCATTCTGTACGTCGTTGCTGGGAACTGATGTGCCTTTTGTGACTGTGGACCTCTTCCCACTTGAGGCTGACAAAAGGTGATGTGCTCACGTCTGACATCTCATTAGTGGCCTTAGCACTGCTCTTGACTCATTGTTTTTCCTTCTGCCTAGTTGCCTGCCACACCTCTCACAGCCTTGTTGCTGCTGCACATGCAAAACAGCCCTGGCATGTGCATGGTAGGCACTCATTCACCCAGGTCAGCTCATCAGAGCATGCTGCCAGGCACCTTGCCAAGAGCTTGTTTTGGGTAAATTGAGTGGATCTGGAATGCCAGGCAGTGTGGGCTGTGTGCTTGTGTGTACAAGGACAAAAGAAGGGCTAAAACTAAGAAGGGAAGCCACTGCCATGTTCTGCAAAGTCATATTGGAAGGAAAACACACCAGGACATGGTTTCTTCTTCTTAAAAAATGTAGGGCAAAGCCGGGCAGTAGTGGCGCACGCCTTTAATCCCAGCACTCGGGAGGCAGAGGCAGGCGGATCTCTGTGAGTTCGAGACCAGCCTGGTCTACAGAGCTAGTTCCAGGACAGGCTCCAAAGCCACAGAGAAACCCTGTCTCGAAAAACCAAAAAAAAAAAAAAGTAGGGCAATAAGAATTATCCTGTCCCCCTCCCCCGCCAAGCCTGTAAGATGAGTAGTGGGTCTTCATGTGTGTTCAGAAGAGGAAATTACTTTCCTCCAGTGCCCCCTCCCCTTTTTTCTTCTTCGGTTTTTCGAGACAGGGTTTCTCTGTAACTTTGAAGCCTGTCCTGGAACTTGCTTTGTAGATCAGGCTGGCCTTGAATTTACAGAGATCTGCCTGCCTGCCTCCCAAGTGCTGGGATTAAATGCATGCGCCACCACCGCCCGGTTCCTCCAGTGCCTTTTAAGTGCCAGGTGTTTATGCTGAGAACTGTACTGTTATCACCCCACTTTAATGGGGTCAGTGCGTTAGAAGGGAGGTCTGCAGTCTGGGCTGAACCGAGCAGGGTGGACTACCTGATCCTACAAGACACAGCCACACAGAGATAGATGTTTAGAACTGAATGCCACTTCCAGGCCTACAGCCTCTTACTTTGGTAATGTAGAAGGAGCATAGGTCCATGGAACCTGCCGCATCGCTCCGTCTCTCTCACGTGGTTCCACTACAACTAACGCTGTTTCCATGTTTATGGAACAAGAGCTTCAGTAGTAGCTGTTACACAGGCTTAGACTGCTGGGTAAGGAACTGATGTGCAAATATGCTCTGCAAACTCTAAAGGCCTACCATTATTTGCTTTGGAGGTTTTGTTTGTTTTTGTTTTCTGTTTTTACAGATGGGCACCCAAGAAGGCAATTAGTTGTTAGCATTTTAATCAGCAAAAGGATTATGTTTATGTCTGTGCAAGTCTGTTTTGTGTCTCTTGGGTCCTTTGCCTTTATTCTTTTCTATTACAGACATTTAATATATTTTACCTATGTCAGGCCCACTACTAGAAGATGGTCAGTAATGTTGACAAGATCCTGGCCCTTGAAACATTGATGTGGGATGTCTCTCTGTATGCTGTGAATATGTTTTATTACCTACCATTAGCTAATAAAAAAGCTGATTTGGCCAATAGCCGAGCAGAGTAGAGCCAAATGGGAAATCCAACAGAGATACAGGAAGAAAAGGGGTGGAGTCAGAGAGATGGCAGCAGCCACCAGAGAAGCAAGATGTGAGGCAAGCCTTGTGATAAAATATAGGATAATAGAAATGGGCTAATTTAAGTTCTAGGAGCTAGTTAATAATAAGTCTGAGCTAATAGGCCAAACAGTTTGTAGTCAATATTAAGCCTCAGAGTGGTTATTCAGAAAAGGCTGGCAGGAGAGAGAAAAACGTCCGGTTACATACTGATATATAATATACTCATGGTTGCCCTTTGTGTGTGTCTATCATTTAAGTACTTGACTCTTTACGGGTTTTCTTTTTCTTTCTTTTTTTTTTTTTTTTTTTTTTTTTGATTTTCGAGACAGGGTTTCTCCGTAGCTTTTTGGTTCCTGTCCTGAAACTAGCTCTTGTAGACCAGGCTGACCTCGAACTCACAGAGATCGCCTGCCTCTGCCTCCCGAGTGCTGGGATTAAAGGCGTGCGCCACCACCGCCCGGCACATACGGGTTTTTCTTTGTTTTTTAAAACAGGGTTCTACTTGTGGCCCTTACTAGTCTGGAACTCACTTTATAGATCAAGCTGGCTTTGAACTTGCAGAGAATGTCCACCTCTCTCTGCCTCCTGAGTTCTTTACATAGTATTATGCTAATTGTGCAGGTCTTTGGATGTGACTGTTGAACTGAAGGGACTGTGACAGGGTGAATTGTGTGGCTGCTTTACAAGATTAAACTAGTTTTGTTTGTCTAAAGGACAGGTTGGACTGCTGACATCCACACATGTTGTACAGCTATTATTATTTATGTGTTACCTGCTTGCATCTATATTACATATGGATGTAATGAACATATTTGAGAATGTCTGTATGATATTTTATCACTAGGCAGTTATCCCACTCAACTCTGAATACTTGTGTCTTCTGTGGCTTAGAAATCTTTAGTGTTTCTTCAATTCCAGAAGATGTGGATTAGAAGGCCAGCCCCAGGCAGTAGACTGTGTGCTGAATCCTGGCAAGCACTAGAAGCTTCGAGTCTAAATTAAAATTGTGGAGCAGTCTTTATAATGTGCATAATGTGCTTTATTTTTGAACTGAAGTTTTAAGGTAACACCCCTGTACTCCCCCGCTCCAAGTAGGTATTGTTTGTGACCTTGAAAAGAAAATTTTTATTCTTATTGTCTGAGAGGTGATCATGAAGAATGGTGGTGGAGAGCCAGTGAGATCTTAGTAGGTAACAGTGTCAGCCTGGCAATCTGAATGTGATCCTCAGGGAACTAACTACATAAAGGCCGAGGGAGAGAACCGACTCCACAAAGTTGTCTTCTGACCTCCACACTTGTGTTGAGGCATTAGTTGTCTCTCCAGCCCCATCTCATACAAACATACACACATTATACTAAAAATGTAAGATGAATGATAATGAAAACACCAGTTCTTCAGATTTTCAAAATGGTGTAAGGGCGACCTTTGGAGCATTTGACTGCTGCTGCCCTTAGCGATATCCTTAGGTCATTAGTGATTTGGCAGCCTTCTAACCATTTCCTTGACATTTTAAAAAGAAGTTGGGCTTTCACAGTATATGGAGTATTATTAAACCATGTACCACTAATAATGTGTCCCACAGTGAGGGACCCTTTGAAGGTCAAGGAAAAGACAACCAAGGTCAGTGATGGGAGGAAGCTGCCTTGTGCAAACTGCCCAGAGCAAGTTTCCTAGTTAAAAACTGGAATATGGGGTCAGGCTGGCAGGCATAGAAGTACGCTGGCAATGCCTTAGGGGTAAGGAGGAGTAGGGGCGGTGCTAAAGCCCTCTGGGAGCTGGGATGGCTGATCTGTCCAGTCTTGCAGAAAGAGCCCTGGAGGTTTTATATGAGATGATTCCACAAAATGGATCTGGCAGATTGTGTGTGATAATTGGACAGGCTAGAAGTGGGCGGAAAGATACTGGTACAGAGCCAGGGAGGCCAAACTGGGCCAGAATGGAACAGGCAGGCCTTAGGTGGGCCATGAAACTGTCATTTGGTCAGGGAATGCTAGAAAAGAGCACTTCAGGAGGGAGGAGTGGGATTAGGTGTGAGAAAAGGGATTGCACACAAAGAATACACAGAGAGCACTCTCGTTTGAGCATTTTAATTGTTAAACTTGCTAGTAAAAGGACATTTTTCTTGCAAAAGACTGGCTTGCCCTTGGGTGATTCTCAAATGTGGATGGGGAAGGAGATTAAATTCACCTTTATCACTTACACTGCTCCCCCTAACATGTTTAGGATCTGTCACTTAACACATTTTTGAAAAGAAGTCAGATGTTTTTCATACCATATCAAATGCCCTGGACACCCTAGAGGATCAAGTAGCAAGTTCCGGACCACGTGATATGGCATGGCTATGCTCACTACATGTAGGCTCAAATTGTGGAACCAGGCTGCCTCTCACAGGTTCCAGCCAATGCTCAGCACCTTTGTTGGCTCAGCAGCATTCTGCAGGGAGCCAGGAGGATGGGGTAGCAGTGTGTGCTAGGAGGAACAGTCCTCACCATATTTCAGCAAGATTCATCTGGAAAGGGTTTGGAGAGATGGCTCAGAGGTTAAGAGCACTGACTGTTCTTCAAGAGTTCAATTCCCAACAGCCACATGGTAGCTCATGATCATCTGTGCCCTCATCTGGTATGCAGGCAAAGTGCAGATAGATTCATCTTAGAAAAGAATTCCCAAGGTGTCCATGGTCCAAGGAAGAAAGGAGATGTTTAAGAAGTCTTACTGGCTAGAACTTTGGCAATTGACTCTGATTCCCTAGTGGGATTATTTTTATATAATTTAAAAAAGATTTATTTATGTGCAAGAGTGTTTTACTTAGCCAGGCATGGTGGTGTACACCAAAAAAGTGTTTTATTTGCATGTTTATGTGTACCATGTGTGTGCCTGGTGCCTGATGAGGCCAGAAGAGGGTGTTGGATTCTCCTAAACTGGAGTTAGTTGTGAGCTGCCATGAAGGTGCTGGAACTTGGACCCAGGTCCTCTGGGAGAACAGCCTGTGCTCTTTACCACTGAGCCATTTCTCCAGCTCTCTTTTTTTTTTAAGAACTGGGATCGGGACTCGCTACTGAACCCCGACTGGTCTTGATTGATTGCCACAGCCTTCTAAGTGCTGATAAGACAGCTGGAGAGATGGATCAGTGGTTAAGAGCATTGCCTGCTCTTCCAAAGGTCCTGAGTTCAATTCCCAGCAATCACATGGTGGCTCACAACCATCTGCAATGAGGTCTGGTGCCCTCTTCTGGCCTGCAGGCATACACACAGAAAGAACATTGTATACATAATGAATAAATAAATAAATATTTTAAAAAAGTTTAATATATAAGTGCTGATAAGACAGTTGTGGTCTTGATTTTGCATTTGTTCCTTTTTGAAACGGTGTGTCACACTATAGCTCAGATGGGCCTGGAATTTGTGAATCTCCTGCCTCAGCTAGATTGAGGGATGTTGGTTTGGATGTTTCTGTTGTGTAAGGCAGGCCAGGCCTCATATAGCATAAGTTAGTCTCTAGCTTTGAATTTTGTTATTTTGTGACAGGATCTCACCAGGCTGGCCTCCAGCTCACTTTATAATCGAGGATAACCTTGAATTTCTAGTCAGCTTGCTCTGCTCCCCCAGTGCTAGGGTCTCTGCCCTGCATGCATCATAGTACCTGGCAAGGATGTATTTTTCAAGCATTACTTAAAGGTTTGTACTAAGTTGAGCTGATGAGTATGATGAGACACTGACACATTATTTTAGATCAGTAACTAACTCATCATATGCAGAACTCATGCACTCCTAACCTTGAGAACAATCAAGAGTAACTACAGTTCCTTCAGCTAACCTCAAGTGTTTGTGATATCATGGATATGGATGCTCTGTTGAGTCTGGTAGCCAGTATGATAGGATTGTTAGGACTGGTATGAGATTTTAAGAAGTTGGTTCTGAGCTGGGGATTGGTGCACGCCTTTACTGCCAGTGCCCAGGAGGCAGAGACAGGCAGATCTCTGTGAGTTTGAGGCCAGCCTGGTCTACAGAACGAGTTCCAGGACAGTCAGGGCTATACAGAGAAACTCTGACTCAAAAAAGAAAGAAAGAAATGGGACCTGTTTCAAATTCATGTTTAAAAAGAGTTCAGGAGATTGGTCATGATTAGGATGCAAATTGGGAAGCTGAAAACAAAGCTGAATTTGTAGAGCAGGGCAGTATATGTACCTTTACTACAGAAGTTCTGCTCTTTAAGGGATTCATTCCTGTTGTAGGAGACTGCTTGTTCGTTCCTGGCTGCCCAGACTCGAAATAACCACACAGAAATCTGTATTAATTGCAATACTGTTTGGTTGATAGCTTAAGCGTATTTTTGGCTCTTATATCTAAAATTAACCCATTTCTATTATTTTATATTTTACCATGAGGTTTGTGGTCTACTGGCAAGGTTCCAGCTGGCAGCTTGAATCTTTCCCCTCTGGTGGTACATGGCATCTCCCTGAATCTGCCTCTTTTCTCCCAGCATTCAGTTTAGTTTTCTCTGCCTAGCTCTGTTCTGCCCTCTAACGGCTCTAAGCAGTTTCTTTATTCATTAACCAATGAAAGCAACACATAGAGAAGGACTTTCCCACATCATTTTCCTTTTTCTGTTTAAATACCAAGGAAGGCTTTAATGTAATAAAATTACATATAACAAAACAGGTATCAAGCAGGAATTGCAGTTACAATATCTATATCTACTTTATCTTTTATCATAACTAAGGAAAACTATAACTATTTCTCAACTCCATCAAAATCTCCAGAAGGATATAATATTGCCAAGTTATCAGGAAGTGCATTGTAAGCAACTTCCAAAACTCTAGAATTGAAAGAGACACCTCACTGCCTGGACAGTCACCCAGAGTTCTTCTGCAATGTTGTGGGCACTCATCTTCAGCCTATTAGCCCACAGTATCTGGCAGACTTTTCCATGAAGCAGGAAAATTTTCTTCCTTCCTTCCTTCCTTCCTTCCTTCCTTCCTTCCTTCCTTCCTTCCTTCCTTCCTTCCTTCCTTCCTTCCTTCCTTCCTTCCCTCCCTCCCTCCCTCCCTCCCTCCCTCCCTCCCTCCCTCCCTCCCTCCCTCCCTCCCTCCCTCCCTCCCTCCCCCCCTCCCTCCCCCCCCCCTCCCTCCCTCCCTCCTTTCCCTCCCTTCCCTCCCTTTCTTTCTTGTTTGTTTTCTGAGACAGGGTTTCTCAGTAGCTTTGGAGCCTGTCCTGGAACTGGTTCTTGTAGCCCACCCAGGTTGGCCTTGAACTCACAGAAATCCACCTGCATCTGCCCCCCAGGTAATGGGATTAGAGGCATGTGCCACCACCGCCCAGCTGAAGCAGGAAATTTCAAACATAGTTTCACCTATATTGGCAGTTTGTCAGTCACTTTCTTCTGTGTCCTGCAGAATGTCTGGCAGACTCTTTCATGAAGCAGGAACCCTGAAGGACCGTCTCACCTTCTTTAGGTGGCTTCAGCAGTCATTTTTCTGTGGGTCCTACATGCCCAGTTCATACAGCATAACATCAAGCAGTCCAGGCAAGAGAAGTTTCTTGCCCAAATGGCTAACTAACTTCGTAAGGAGTCTCTTCAATGTCCATCATCCTCTTGAAGTAGATTTGTGCTGCTAGAGCAGATGTGTCTCACTGTCATGAAAAGCTCTAAGTTATTAAAACATTTTAAATGCCATATTCTGAAGGTCTCTGAAAGATTTGAAGAATACCTATTTAACTGAAGTATATCTCTATATATCTAGATAACCTAACATGACTACAAGCTTGACTATTATAGATGAGATTTTATTAACCTATATTTCTTAATTATATATTTATTTCTAAATGAGCTGCACAAACACAATTCCTTAATCAAGATCAGAAATACATATAAGCAGTATAACAAATTGACCTTAAATTTGTATCAATAAACCAAGATCCATACCATTGCAAATCTCTATAGCATACTCCCCTTTAAATCTAAACAAATATTTATAAACAATATTTAGGAATTTGGGCATAGTTCTCTCCAAACTGCTTCCTGCTTTTTGTTGGACAAAGTATTTTTGGGGTGTTCATGGTGACCTTTTAGGGGTTCTTGGTCCATCAAAACCACAGCAGTCTGAAAGGAATCCATAGGTTCTCATCTTCTGTGGAAACAAAAGAAGAACCTCTTTTCCAAAGTAACATATCATTAGACCCAAATTCTGAAATTAAGATACCTTTAAAATATATAGTTGCTTTAGCTTAGCAGCCCATACAGTGAAATTCTTTCTGTACTTATCTCCTTCACAGTCAAAAAATTCAAAGAGAACACAATAATATACATAATCCAGACTCTCTGTGTATTTTCCATCTTTATGTGGCTTATTTTTATTTTTTAATCTATAACTGTACTCTGTCTCTTTAAAGGCTTTGTTTTATTTTTAAAAAACAATTTTAAAAGCCACACATACAGAAGGACTTCCCACACCTTGTTCCTGTAGTTTTGTTTTAACTGTTAACAAATAAAAATAATTCTGAGGGCTAGAGTTCAGTTCATGGATAAGAGCATTTGTTGCCTTTCCAGAGGACCCAGGTTTGATTCCATGGGGTTCACAATGACCTGGATCTCCAGTCCTAGAAGATCTGACACCTCTTATGGGTTCCACAGGCACAGATGTACATACAGGCAAAACACCCATATACATAAAATAAAAATAAATAAAGAACTAAAAATTCTTAAGCCATGCAAGTGATTAAGCATTTAGACCTTGTGGGATTGTTTATGCGTTTGGGAACTCAGATTAACTGAGGAGCACAGAGCAGTAGCCAGGAGAACGAGTGGGTCTTAAAAGTGACTGGCAGGATTCCTGAAGATGGCCAAGGAGACTACCCTAACTAGGGGCATGGTACATGAAAGCTGCAAAGAGAGGCCCTGTCAGCTGAGGCTTGGCGTGGTGTGGAGAATAACTGAAGGTAGAGAAGAACATGGGACCTGAACCCCTGCATCCCTTCCTAGTTACCACATCAGAATGAAATGGGATAATGGGCGTCAAGTTCCTGGTGTGGGCCTAGTCTGTAGTAACTGTTGCTTTGTGAGACCAGGGGGATGTGGCAGCAGGGGAGCTCTTCATGCTTTGATAGATGGAAATGAGGGAGGGAGTGAAGCTTTGAACCTGAGGTACGGACAAGATGGTTGTGGTTACTATCTGAGAGCCTCTGCCTGTGGGGAGGCAGGGCTTGTTCTCTGAGGCTCAATGACAGAAAAAAGCTACCGGTCAAAAGGGAAGGCAGCTTTAAGTCTAAGCTTGCCAAGTTATAAAGTCTAGACTTTCTCCGTCCTGCCAGATGGCCTCGAGCTCGGAAGCCATCTGCCAGCGAGTCAGGACCCCTTAACGAGAGATGGAGGCTGGCTCAGGTAGTGACTGCTGCTGTTAAAAGGGGTGTGAGCTCCAAGTAGTGCCACACACAAAGTAGGGAGTAAAGAGGACAGAAATATATCGAGCTAGGCAGTGGTTGTTGAGAGAAGACTGGGAGACAGCTGTGCTGTGTGAACTGACAGACTGTGTGGTGAGCTTCTCTTTTGCCTGGGCTAGACTCCAGAGACCTCAAGTACCAATAGTAGAATCCATAAATACTTTCAGAGATGTAATTTTTGTGTTGGGATGGGTGCCTAGGGAGTAGGGAGCAAGTCCTCTGGGTCCCTTCAGGCTTCACAGTAGTTCTGTTTGGTGTAGGCAACATGTTGCCTGCTGTGCCATTAGGGAGCAAGGGGCTCAGACAGAAAAGCCTGAGGTATAGAGGAAGTGTCCTAGGGGCCAGTTGTGCTTTTGTGTGTTCCACGAGTGATGGAGAACCAGCTTTAAAACACAACCAGTGTAACTCCAGGTCCAGGGCATCTCATACTCTCTTCTGTCCTCCTCAGACATGCCTGCGGTACACTGACACACGTGAGGCAAACACACAACACTTGAAATATTTTTTTCTTTCTTTCTTTTTGGTTTCTCGAGACGGTTTCTCTCTGACTTTGGAGCCTGTCCTGGAACTAGCTCTTGTAGACCAGACTGGCCTCGAACTCACAGAGATCCGCCTGCTTCTGCCTCCCACATGCACCACCACCGCCCGGCTATGAAATATTTTTTAAAGTATTAATTTAGTGATTTGCACTTCTAAATGGAGTTTTATTCTTCAGCTGCCAGTTGTATCTTATTTTAGCCATTTTTCCTTCTGGTAACTTCATTGTTCTGGGATGGCTTACTCTCATTTCCACAGCCTGGGATCTTCTTGCCCAGCCCTTAGGGCCCAGCAGGAACCTTCCGTCAAGTCTGTCTTGGGTCCCTTTAGGTGCTTTCTGGTTCTGATCTCCGACTCTACCCAGCTGTTGTGAGCCTGTCTCTTCTCACAGTAGGTGCCTTCTCGTCCATTCTCCCTGCAGCAAGGTCAGCACTCTTTGTTTTGAATTAGTGTCACCTACATTCATTTCAGTGCTGTTTCATGGGCGCACTCCCTTGTTTCATTTCCCCTCCTGACAGTCCCACAGTAGGTAGAACAGAAAGTCTCATTTGTGGTTTTGGTTTTTTTGGTTTGTTTGTTGATCTCATTGTGTAGCCCTGACTGGCTTGGAGCTTTCTTTAGACCAGGCTGGCCCTGAACTCAGAGATTGCTTGCCTTTGCCTCTCACGTGCCTAGATTAAAGGCAAGACCTCTTGTGTGTTCTAATAGAAGCAAAGCTGGAAGGCTGGTCTGCCTCCTTTGTGCTCATGGCCCTCCTGGGTACTGTGAAATCCTCTGTTTCCAGCTTCTTCAAAGTCAGTCACAATTTTGAAGTCCTCCTTTCTAGTCAGTATCTGTTGTTTGGGAAGGAAACAGAATTAGAAGTCATATGATGTCACAGGCCCCTTTGGAAGAAGGGAGGGACCTGTGGGCTTTCGATGGCGCCTGAGGTGAAGAGAAGAGTGTTATAGAGAATAGACAGACAGAGCGACACACATAGAGAAGAATGTTATAGAGAATAGACAGACAGAGCGACACGTATAGAGAAGAATGTTATAGAGAATAGACAGAGTGACACGCATAGGAATGATACTGAGGTGAAGAGAAGAATGTTATAGAGAATAGACAGACAGAGCGACACGCATAGGAATGATACTGTCTCCACCTGTGGTTTTACCTTTTCCTTTTTATCTGCTTTGAATGTGTCTGTCTGTGGAGGAGTGTATGTGCAGTCACTAGGCTTGGCGATAAGCACCTGCACCGAGGGGGTATGGCTGCCTTTGTTCAACAGAAACAATTGAGCAGATTGCACTTAATGTGGGACATTTCTTTAAGAAAATAAGCATCTTGGGAAAAGGGGAACGCATGGATCAGAGTTCAATCCCGGTGACCCGCATGGTGGAAGCAGAACTCTGACTTCTACAGCTTGTTCCTTGGCCTCCACACACTCCACGTGGCACCCGTGTGTGCATGCACTTGATGAGTGTTAAAAACATTTTTTTTTAGCCAGGTGGTGATGACACACACCTTTAATCCCAGCACTGGGAAGGCAGAGGCAGGCAGATTTCAGTGAGTTCAAGGTTAGCCTGGTCTACAGAGTGAGTTTCAGGCCAGCTCTACACAGAGAAACCCTCTCTTGGAAAAAACAAAAAGCAAAACAACAACAACAAAAAACAAAACAAGCTGAGCAATGGTAGCACACGCCTTTAATCCCAGCCCTCGAGAGACAAAGAGGCAGGTGGATCATCCCTGTGAGTTCGAGGCCAGCCTAGTCTACATAGTGAATTACAGGACTAGCTCCATAGTTACTGAAAAACCCTGTCTCGAAAAACCAAAACTAAACCAAAACAAACAACATTTTTTAATGGCACAGAGTGGGGATGGGGGAGGAGGGAGTTGGGGACACATTGAAAAGTCACTATTTGCTTTTGACCTTAGAGTGTTGAATATATATTCTCCCCCATCTGCTTATGGTCAGCAGAGCTAGGTTCCAAGTCCAGCTCTGCATTAACCAAGCAGGGTGATGACTGCTCTCGATGTAGGATGTTGCAGGGCTGCTGTAAGCAGTAGAGGTGATGGCAGCAGCAGAAGCCGCCCCTGGTGGTGGTTCTCAGATCATGGGCATCCGATCACCTGGGAGACTTGTAAAACTACAGCTTCTAGGCTACTCCCATCATTTCTAATGTACAGAGAATTTGCGTTCTGAGTTTCCAGTTAATGCTGCTGCCTGCCAGTCTGTAGTCCACACTTTGAGTACCATTAACTCTAGGTAACTGAGCAGTGGGCTTTCAGGTACTCTAGACATACCTGAACTGTATGTGCATAGACTTACTCTGTTAGACTTATTGCAATGCATTTGGAAATAATGGAATTTAGGATCAAAGGGGTTTTCCTTCTGAAGTTTGGAAGTCCTTGTTACACACATTTGAAGGAGGAAAAATTGTGGAAACAACAGTTCCAAGTGAATATTTTATAGATAATCTAACATATCTAGTTGGCTACATATGTGAAATTGCTTTTATAAAACATGAGGTGAATTTAAGTCACAATTGAAGCAGTATTTTAAGTAACTTTGCTTTTAAAATTGAAGTTTATAATGGAGTAGCGTATGAAATAGTTTAACTTAGCTTTTCTCACCTCAATATGCTGTTTACTGTATGTATTTTTCTCTTTCCTCCAGGCTGCTGACTTGAGTAAACCAATAGATAAAAGAATATACAAAGGAACACAGCCTACCTGTCATGACTTCAACCACCTAACAGCCACAGCAGAAAGTGTCTCTCTCCTAGTGGGCTTTTCCGCAGGCCAAGTCCAGCTCATAGACCCCATCAAAAAAGAAACTAGCAAGCTGTTTAATGAGGAAGTAAGTAGCACCCCTCCTGAGCTGTTGAACCCCTATAAGAGCTCTGTTCTTACTCAAGGGTAGTGGGCCTTATTTTACATGTTGAGCCAAGCCATTTTTCATCTGCTCTGCTGTCTTTACCTCGTATTACACCAGTTTAAATGTTGTGGATTAGTGTTCTGAACTTGTTTTTCCTCGAGGTAATTGTTTGTGCATTTGTGCAGAGAATGATCAGCTATCTACAGATACCTTAAACCCTTCTGCATGGGGGTGGGGAGATGCCTCTGTGGGTAAAGTGTGACTTGGGATTTCCAGCACCCACATAAAAAGCCAGGCATGACCAATGTGTCTTTAATCCTAGTCTTGGGAAGAGGAGACCGAAGGATCCCAGGGATTCACCAGTCAGTCAGTCTAGATGACAGTCAGTGAGCTCCAAGAGAACCTGTTTGAAGAAGAAAAGATAGAGAACAGTAAGGAGAGCTTCAGGATGTTGACCTCTGATCTTCACAGGTGTGTGCCTCGTGCATACATATGCATAAGCACACATCGCTTCAATAATAGAGGCAAGCATATTGATAACTTGAGGTGTGATATTTGTTTTGTTTGGTTTTGAGGCAGAGGTCTTATTGTGTAGTCTTGGCTGTCCTGGAACTCACTCTGTAGACCAGGCTGACCTGGAACTCACAGAGATCCTTCTGCTTCTGCAGAACTGCAGGGATTAAAGGTGTGTACTTTATATCCAGTTCTTGATCTTGATATATATATATATCAATACACATAGCAGGCAGAAGTTGTCAAATAGATTGTACTTATTCAAGCCATTATAGTAGATTTTCAGCTCCAAGTATTACCACATATTTGATAGTCTTTCTTTCCTGTTTTAGCGTGACTTTCCTGGAACATGGCAGAGGTGAAGTAGACTTGATGAGGTAGACACTCTGGATTCTAATCTCCACCTTGTTACTCAGCCTTTTATGAATTGTTATTTGAAGGTGGCTTCAAGTCAGAAGGACGAATGGTTTGTCCTGCTGCCTGGTTTTAGTATCGTGTTCCTGGAGCAGCATGCTCTTGTGTCTAATGTAAGAAGTGGTTTTGGGAAGGGAGAAGAATAGCCCCAAACTCAACACAAAACAGCTGCAGTTCTGATTCTTTGTAGTCCTTATGGCATTTGCTGTCTGCGTGTTCAATACCATCCTGGGTCCTTTGGGTTTACTAGGAATAAACTTGTCCTCTACATTGACAGCTGAAGAGAAAAGCTATTTGACTCCATTTCCTTTAAAAATCTTAATCAGAAAAGTATCTATTTACCTAGACGTTTTACTAATGCCGTCAGAGGAAGTAATTTCTAAGTAACTGGGTGATTTTGTCTGTCTGTCTGTCTGTCTGTCTGTCTGTCTGTCTGTCTATATTGATGAGGACTGGGAAAGATGACCCAAAGTTACTCTTCTGCATTGTTAACAGAAACTGCAGTTGGAATCATTATGGGGTTTTGCTTGTGTTTGGGTAGAAGAGCGTGTGATGGACTGGGAATGGATTGAACCCTGTGCCAAGCTGTTGGTAAACAAGACCCAAAGGCAGTTCTGACAGAGGATGGCACAGAATGCCACTTAGAGAACAAGAAAGGTTTGTGTGTTGTGTTGGGGGAGGGTGGGGGAGTTAGAGTCCACATGACTCTGATGGCCAGACCCCTTCTGTCCTGGTGATGGAGCTACAGGATAGAAAGCAGATCCTCCCTCTTCATGATGTAAGCACAAGTTCTTGCTTACTCTTTGATTGCAGCTGAAGTGGCTGTTCGGAATGTGAGACTGTGCAAGCTTTAATGCCAGGTTGGCATTTGGAGCTCGAGATTGAAACCAAGTGCCCTTCACAAGTCTTTGGTGGTGTGAATCCACTTCTCCCAAGCACAAAGGCTGCACTTCTCAGAGTGCCAGAGATGCTGTGAAAAGATGTCCTAGTGCTACCCTCAGTGTTGGTGTGAGAGTTAGAGGTTCCTGTTACTTGTGCATAGGAGGGTGGGTGGTTGGTTTCCACTTCATGGATGAAGAAATCTGCAAAGAAATGCTAAGTCCACATCAGCAAGTTCATAGAGTTATCATGATATTGCTGGAACCAGAAATTAATTCCAGAACCTTCCTGGTTGTAGGCTTGTAAGCCCCACCAGGTGTGGTTGCCAGTTTGACCTTGCCTTCTTAGCAGCTCAGTTAGAAGGATGGACAGGTAGAGTCCAGGGATGGACTCATCAATGAAGTACTGATGGGATACATGTTACTTGTGGTTTTGGTTGTTTTGAGACAGAATCTCATGTAAATCAAACTGGCCTAGAGCTCGCTATATAGACAGGCTAATAAACTCATAAAGATCCATCTGCCCTCCTTTCCAAGTACTGGGATCAAGGGTGTGTACCAGTATACCCAACACGTGTATTCTTTAATATGTCAAATAAAAAAGTTTATAGATTCATTTATTTATGATTTACTTATTTTATATATATGGGTGTTTTGGTTACATACATGTCTACATACCACATTCATAGTACCAAGGAGGCTAGAGGTTATCAGATCCCTGGAACTGAAGTTACAAACTATTATTAGCCACCATATAGTTGCTGGGCGTTGAACTGATCCATTACAAGCTCTGACTCCCTTCCACCCCCCACTGGTATTTTAAATTTTTTTTAAAAGTCAGATTTATCTGGAAACATGGGGTGGCTTCCTGAGAGGCTGAGGTAGGAGGATCACTAGTTTAAAGCCAGTCTGGACTTCACAGAGATTCTGTATCAATAGAAAAAGAAGAATTGGAGAAATTTAGTGAAAGGGTCTGAGAAGTACTTGCAGAGTACAGCACTGGTCTGGATCTTGAGGGCACTTGTAAGGGTAGGATGAAGGCAAGGATGCTCTTCAGAAGAAAAGGAATTAGGCATGGTGTTGCATGCCAGGAAGCCAGCCTGGGCTGCAGAACAAGACCCTGTTTAAAAACAAACAAACAAACAAACCAGAACAAAAAAGTTGGAAAGAAAACAATTTGGCATTTTCTGGAACATCAAGTGACAACATAATCAAGTCACTGGGTGGAGTTGGTGGTAGTAGCAGAAGTCATCACCAAAAAGAGGAATTAAAACCAAATTATTCATGTCATGTGGAGAAACTTGGACTTAACATGGAGACTGTAGGGGAACTTTAGGCTTTTAATCAGGGGTCAAATATGTTTTTTAGAACTCTTGTCAATTTTAGAAGGTAGATTGGACTGAAGGAAGAGACCACGAAGGTAGCACGACCAGTGAGAAGGCGCTAGTGAGTGTCAGGTGAGGGCTGGGGGCTTGAACTAGATAGACTTGGCAGTTCTTTACTTGTTCAGCATACCATGAGCACCTGCGGGGCTGTGTGTGCAGCAGATAAACCTGCCCCATGTCACCCTTTAGAGGAGAGGGGTATAAACAGCACCCACACATGCTAGCGGCCACAGATGGCGACCCACTGTGGTGTGGGAGGAGAGTGCAGACTGCTTTAAACTGGCAGGTGAGAAGCTCTCTTAGAGGAAGTGGTGTGCTTCTAGCTGAACCTCCTAGGAGGAGGCCACCAAAGGAAGGACTAGACAGGAGGCAAAGACAGATCATTCTCTGAGTTCCAGGACAATCAAGGCTACATAGGGAAAACCTTGTCTTGAGAGAGAGGAGGGGGAGAGAGAAAGAGGGAGGGAGAAAGAAAAGGAGGGGGGGATCCTATGGAGAGAACAGAAGCACAGTCAGATTGTCATGAGGTGTTTTTAAAGACTTTTGTGTGTGTGTCTTTTCTCTGTGCACATAAGTGCAGTGCCTCATGAGTCCAGGAGAGGGCTTCAAGCTCTCTGGAGATGAGTCAGAGGCAGTTGTGAGCTGCCTGACATGAGCAGTAGGGGCACTTAACTTCTGAGCTTACTCTGCAGCTCCCAAGTTGGTGTTCAGGGAACTTACTGTGGAGGGAGATAGTAACAAGTCTGAAGGTGCTGGCTGCTACTGCATTGTGTGAGTCTGAAAAGGGGGCAGGGCTCAGTAATGGAGGGAAAGATAGAGGCTGCATCTTATATTTGGTTCATTTCAAAGATCCGCACATGCTTGCAGGTGTGCATCTGAAGGGCAGGTTGGTTGTTAGGTAGGGATACATATGGGCAGGGTGTCTCAGAAAGTGCAGGTACTGCTGCCAAGCTGGATGACTTGAGTTCCATCCCTTCCACACATACACAAACTGGATGGATGGATGGATGGATGGATGGATGGATGGATGGATGGATGGATGGATGGATGGATGGGATAGAAATTTTAAGGAGGGATAAAAATTTGAGTTGCCAGTTTGTAATCACAACTCTGAGATCCCAGGCAAGGGTCTATGGGGAGAGAGCTAAGAACAAAAGAATGCCTGAGACTGAGCTGATTGTACTCCAAGACTGTGGCCCTCTCATCCCATTCTGCAAAACATCAAATGGCCAGTTAATGGCCCAAAACCAGCACAATTCAGTAGCACCAAGAACATAGACTTCGAACAGACTAGGGTTTAGAAGAGCACTCCATTTGCTTGCTATGTGTCTGTACCTTACCTCTCTTCAGCTGGAAAATGGCAAGAACAGTACCTGCATAGCTGCTTGTGGAGCAGGAACAGGGCTAAGTAGTAAAGAAAGCGCCTAAGTGCTGGTCCGGTGTAAACAGTCTTCAGAGCAGGGAGATGTCAAGGCTTCTTACTAGTAGGTGGGATTGGAAGGAAAGGCTTTCTTGTGAGGCTAGATACTGTTTTGAAGGATAAACCTTCCTTATTTATTTTTCTAATTTTGCAGGGCAGAAATTCATTTTGCCTGTCAAAGCCATGTGGTCTCTTTTTGTCTTCCTCACTGGTTCTCTGTGCTCACCCACCTGCTCCATCCATTCATGTGCACACACTTGCATGCCCCATTTCTAATGTCTGGTGCTGGTACATGAAACTCAGATGTATGAAGAAAATGGAATTGTAAGTTCTTGATATGTGATGTAGATAAAGAGAGATGAAATTTTTATATCTGGAAGCAAGTATATTTTTAAAGGTGATTTTTTTTTTTGGCATACAAATTGAAACTGAGAAATTTAAGTGCTTGTGTATAGAAAAATTGGAAAATAGAGAACAAAAAAGCCAGGAAAACATCACCTATGAATCCTAGTGCTTACTGTTAACCATCATAGTCTGTCTGTCTGTCTGTCTGTCTGTCTCCTTCCTTCCATCTGTCCATCCTAAACGGGGCAGGAATTGAAGGATTCACACCTTCACTAGATTTACGCTGACCTTGAGTTTGCCCTTGGTCACTCCAGGTCTGTGAGCAGAGGGGAGCTCTGTTCTTTTTCCGTACCTTGGACCTGTCCCCAGACACTATAGAGACTTTTGCAGTTCTGCCTGCTCCTGACCAGATGGAAGGAAATACCTAGTCCTTCTAGAGTCTTCTGGGAAGTGAAGTCCTCAGCTCCCTCCTGTCTCTCCTTTTCTAGTCTCTCAAAGTGGATTTGAGGTTTCTGTTTGTTGCTTCCTGTATGTGCTTTGCCACACAGTGCATCAAGATGGTAGAGTCTGGGGCTGGGGAGATGGCTCAGAGGGTAAGAGCACTGGCTGCTCTTCCAGAGATCCTGAGTTCAATTCCCAGCAACCACATGGTGGCTCACAACCATCTGTAATGTAATGAGACCTGGTGCCTTCCTTGCCAGCAGTATATTGTATGCTTAATAAATAAATTAATATTAAAAAAAAAAAGATGGTAGAGTCTGCCTTTGAAATGAGAGCCACCTTGACTTGTAGTCAATGTTTTGGACTTGCTGGAGCACCCAAGAGTTTGTTTTTGTAACTACTGATCATCTATTTGGGGAGGAGATGTCACAAAGGGACAAGAAACACTTGCTATATTATAATAATCAAAACCTTTCTTTATAAAAGTTACAGAATAGTAACTTAAAGGAATTTTGAAAGTAGTTTTGTTTGTTTGTTTTGTTTTTGAAACAAGGTTTCTCTGTGTACCTCTGGCTGTCCTGGAACTCACTCTGTAAACAGGGTGCCCTACAGACCTCAAACTCAGAGATCCACCTGCCTCTGCCTTGCCAGGGCGGGATTAAAGGCGTGTGCCACCACCACCCAGCTTGAAAGTGGGTTTTTTTTTCTCCATATATTAATAATACATAATAATGAGTTTATTATGACATTTTCTTTTTAAAGGTTTATTTTCATATGTCTGCGTACATGTGTGACCCTTTCGCTCCTGCCTCACCCCCACCCACCCCTACCCACATGCAGTATGGCTTGGAGGAATAGGCCTTTGTAGGGTATCTTGCTAGTTAGATGAGGGTCTGCTCCAGTGAGAACTCAAAAGCAACAAAGGGATCCGCCACCTACACTGGTTCTTAACATGACTCTATTGGGTTTTTTTTTCTTTGTTTGTTTTTTGTTTTATTTTTTAAATCAGACATTTTCTAAAATAAAAATGTAACCTTTTTGGCTGGGCTGTGTTAAAAAAAATAGTTTTTGAGACAGTCTTGCCGTATCCTCCTAGCTGTCCTGATGCTCCCTATGCAGCCTAGCCACGATGCCCACCTTCTGTGTAATTTTTATTCTTATATTTATTGAGTAAAATGTTCCAGATGTTTCTGTTTCTTTATTTGAAAGATAGATGTAAGACACTTTTGTTCGGCTGGGCAGTGGTGGCGCACGCCTTTAATCCCAGCACTCGGGAGGCAGAGGCAGGTGGATCTCTGTGTGAGTTTGAGGTCAGCCTGGTCTACAAGAGCTAGTTCCAGGACAGGAACCAAAAGCTACGGAGAAACCCTGTCTCGAAAAATCCAAAAAAAAAAAAAAAAAAAAAAGACACTTTTGTTCTTTCTCTGTTACACTCAAACTAGTAACAACCTAGAACAATTGAAGTCAGGTAACCTCTGGTCAAGGAGTTGTATTTCGGACTGGAGAGATGGCTCAGCGGTTAAGAGCATTGCCTGCTGTTCCAAAGGTCCTGAGTTCAATTCCCAGCAACCACATGGTGGCTCACAATCATCTGTAATGAGGCCTGTAGGAAGAATACTGTATACATAATAAATAAATAAATATTTTTTTTTTAAAAAAAGGAGTTGTATTTCCCACTTGCTGTGCGGTCTGCGCTAAGCTGGCGCTCTGTTGCAGGGAAACTTGGCTAGTGGGCGTGGCAGGCTGGTCTCAGACCTCAGGTCTTCAGGACAGGAGACAGCTACCCATTTGGCAGCCACTCTCGGTAGCACACTGCCACTTGTACAGGGTCTGGAGCTCCTGCATCTGTTCCCTCGGCTACTCCTGTGCTGGCCTCACTTTGTGCCCAGCTAACTCTCACATATTAAGGGGCTTTTCTTAGCTGTCCTCTTAGACTGAAATTGCCAAGACATGCCATTCCCAGCACTTTGTTTTCCTTTCCTGGATAATTTTTCTGCACAACATTTACCTCACTACATCTGCCATGTAGAAAGGGATGGCAGTTTTAATCAATGCTGTATAAATAAATGTCTGACATGTGGTATGTATTCAGTGTTGACTGAGTAAATGAATGGACGTGACTTCAGACAAGTTTGAAGACCTCTGAACTTTTCTGTCTCTTCATAGGCCATACCTTCTGATAGGGAAAATGGGCACTGGTGGGAGCATAAATTGTTATAGTCTCTATGGGAAACAATCTGGCTGTTCCTCTGGAGAGCTTGGACAGCTTATACCCCTTTGATCTGTACATACTGCTCACACTTGTGAAAACTGCCTTGGCTCACGGTCATTCACACTACATCAATACTGAACAGTAGGGGCTTGTGATTGAGTGCTTTGTAATTTCAGAGAAGAATGAGGATGCACAGGGAAACAGGTGAGAATTGATATATTTGTGCTCTATTTGGTAGTTGTGTAAGCAAGCATTTTGGGTAGATGAGCTAATCCCAGTGACTGGGGCAGCAGGTCCTGAGCGCAGGAGAGAAGTCCAAGTGAGGCTTTCTGCTTGTAGTCATGCACATGAATTATGAGTGCTCAGACTTGTGGAGTGTTTGGAGCACTAGGGGGTGGATCCTTGGGTCGGAAGTGAGGCTTGTCCTCCTGCTATGCCATGCCCCTGACTCAGATGTGCTCCCTTGGATTTGGTTTGTCATTGCTACACTGGTGTGCCCAGTCCCCAGGGACAACAGTAAGGTCTGCATACAGTGGGCTGTTAGAGGTTTTCTCTGTCAGCTATATCCACAGATTGGCCTAGGGTGTTTGGAGTGCACATTTTAGTGAGCAAAACTTTCTTGCATTGCATCTGCTCTCCGCTGTCTGTACCTCCCCATCACTCTGCACTGCATCTGCTCACCACTGTCTGCACCTCCCCATCACACTGCACTGCATCTGCTCTCCGCTTGTCTGCACCTCCCCATCACACTGCACTGCATCTGCTCACTGCTGTCTGCACCTCCCCATCACTCTGCACTGCATCTGCTCACTGCTGTCTGCACCTCCCCATCACTCTGCACTGCATCTGCTCACTGCTGTCTGCACTTCCCCATCACACTGCACTGCATCTGCTCACTGCTGTCTGCACCTCCCCATCACATAACAGCACTTCCTTTCTTACCAGAATTAAACTTTCTGAGTTCCAGTGGAATTTTTCTGTTGTACTTTTTTTAAGTTTGTAGGTAAAAATTTACACCTAGTCATACTGCGAGAAGCTTTAAATTTTCCACATGAGTGGAGTAATAGTGACTGGAGAAAACAAGGCTAGGATCAGGAAATAGTCTGACTTTAGATCCAAGTTGCATGTGCAAACCCACCTGACATAGTCATGGCCCTGGACTCAGAGTGAGTGTGGAGCAACTTGGCCTCATGGACAGAGTTAGCAGTGAGCCTTCACGGTCATGTAGCTGGAGGCTCTTAATTTCTGCACCCTCCTAACACCCTCTTCCCCCATAGGCTGTGATCTAGCTATGAAGATTATCTGACCCCTTGTTAAGAAATCTCATAATTAGGCCGGGCGGTGGTGGCGCACGCCTTTAATCCCAGCACTCGGGAGGCAGAGACAGGAGAATCTTTGTGAGTTCGAGGCCAGCCTGGTCTACAAGAGTTAGTTCCAGGACAGGCTCCAAAGCTACAGAGAAACCCTGTCTCGAAAAACAAAAAAAAAAAAAAACAACAACAAAAAAAAAATCTCATAATTAGTTTGAGGCCAGCCTGGTCTACAAGAGCTAGTTCCGGGACAGGCTCTAAAGCTACAGAGAAACCCTGCCTCGGGGGAAAAAAAAAAACAAATCTCATAATTTATGACATTATGAAATAGTCGAATGGAAATCCTGCAGAACAGTGCTGGGTGTTTAGGCAGCTGACATTAACATAAGGCAGGTGCCATTGACAGGCAGGTCACCAAGCAGGAAATGAAAACGGTGACTGTGTTATCAAGGGCAGTACGTATTGGCTAAGATGCCTGTCATGCTACTCTGTGCCAGTAAGCAGTGATAGCTCATGCTCCTTGCTCAGACTTGAGAACCTGGAACGCCAGGTCTCATACTGTGGGCATTCTGGCTCCTGTTTTTCCCAACAGTCATTGTTACAACCCATTCCTTCTGAGTCTTATTTTTATGCAGTGAGCTCACATGATTCAGTTTCTTTTCTGTCCTGTTATTTATTATTACTGTTGTTGTACCTAGTGCTGTATATGAAAACCCAGGTCCTCATGCACATTGCACCCCAGCTTCCATTCTTTTAAAGTCACATTATCTCATTTCTGTCCTCTTCTGTAAAGGAAACAGCACACATTGCTGACACATGGTCACCAAACCAATCAGGCAGATGGCTGTAGCTCATCTACAGCCATACTAGTGTGCCCTGATGACTCTCTGAGATTCATGTTGGGGAACCCCAACCAGTTAGGTAAAATGTCCCAGTAAAGAAGTAACAGAGAATACCTGGCAGGTATTCCAGGGAGTTCCAGGGCAGGACTTCTGGTGAGCTCTGTAGCCTGTCGAGGGTTTGTGCTCTGATGAGTCTTATAGCAGGGTCTGCACAGAGAAGGGTACCCCTTCTGTACATCTGAGTGGCACTTGTGTCTGCTTTTGTTTGTTTGTTTTTAAAGATTAGACACTGTATACATGCATTTAAAGAGGCAAGGAGGTCAGTGACCAAAGATGAGCACAAAATAGATTGACGGTGGTGGAGCACAGGCTCCCAAGCCAACCTCCACCTTCAGCGGGGATCTGGGAGATGTGGGTTAAAGACACAGTGAGTCCAGACTGTATCCTGTCCAGGAAATGTGTTTTCAAGTCCTGTGTTCTGCTGGTCACAGGCTGCAGATGATTCCCTGTCCTGGAGCAGCCACAGAAAGGGGCCAATGTAGTTAGCCCATGGCCTCAAGTGACAAAGGCAAAGAAAGCTATGAGGACAGAAACTTGTCCTGTGAGTCCTTGTAGAGAGGGGATGTAGCTGTAGCGAAACATTCAGTTATTTCTACTGTAAGGGCCAAAGGCTGTCCCACACCAGTGTGCCTGGGGCCTCCACAGAATAGGCTCTCAGCAGATATTTATCCAGTGATTGATACCCTCAGTAAAAGACAGGGTCCTGACACCCAAATGCAATTCTAGAATAGGCCGCACGTTCTTCACTGGCCTGGCTGACACAGGATAAAATGGAGTGCCTGAATGGACTCTTTCCTTCTTGCCGAGAAGCAGACAAGCTTTTTGTTTGTTTGTTTGTTTGTTTGTTTGTTTCTGGAAAGTAGACCGTAACTTCTCCATTGTGATAACTTGTTCTCCTTTGTCTTCACAGAGACTAATAGACAAGTCACGCGTAACCTGTGTCAAATGGGTTCCTGGTTCGGAAAGCCTTTTCCTAGTAGCCCATTCAAGTGGGAACATGTACTTATATAATGTGGAGCACACTTGTGGCACCACAGCCCCCCACTACCAGCTTCTGAAGCAGGGAGAGAGCTTTGCGGTGCACACTTGCAAGAGCAAATC
This sequence comes from Chionomys nivalis, assembly GCF_950005125.1. Classification (NCBI taxonomy): domain Eukaryota; kingdom Metazoa; phylum Chordata; class Mammalia; order Rodentia; family Cricetidae; genus Chionomys; species Chionomys nivalis. Next base: position 16,791,475 of record NC_080095.1, on the reverse strand, counting down.
CACGAGGAACCCTCTCCTTAAGTGGACGGTGGGCGAGGGGGCCCTCAACGAGTTTGCTTTCTCCCCAGATGGCAAGTTCTTAGCATGTGTGAGCCAGGACGGGTTTCTGCGTGTGTTCAACTTTGACTCAGTGGAGCTGCACGGTACAATGAAAAGCTACTTTGGGGGCTTGCTTTGTGTGTGCTGGAGCCCAGATGGCAAGTACATTGTGACAGGTGGAGAGGACGACTTGGTGACAGTCTGGTCCTTTCTAGACTGCCGAGTAATAGCTAGAGGCCATGGGCACAAGTCCTGGGTCAGTGTGGTAGCATTTGATCCCTATACTACTAGCGTAGAAGAAAGTGACCCTATGGAGTTTAGTGGCAGTGATGAGGACTTCCAGGACCTTCTTCATTTTGGCAGAGATCGAGCAAACAGTACACAGTCTAGGCTGTCCAAACGGAACTCTACAGACAGCCGCCCCGTAAGTGTTACCTATCGGTTTGGTTCAGTGGGTCAGGATACACAACTGTGTTTATGGGACCTTACAGAAGACATCCTTTTCCCTCACCAACCCCTCTCAAGAGCAAGGACACATACAAATGTCATGAACGCCACCAGTCCACCTGCTGGAAGCAATGGGAACAGTGTCACTACACCTGGAAACTCTGTGCCCCCTCCATTGCCACGGTCCAATAGCCTTCCACATTCAGCAGTCTCCAATGCTGGTAGCAAAAGCAGCGTCATGGACGGGGCCATTGCCTCTGGGGTCAGCAAGTTTGCAACTCTGTCGCTGCACGACCGGAAGGAAAGACACCATGAAAAAGACCATAAACGAAATCATAGTATGGGACACATTTCCAGCAAGAGCAGTGACAAACTGAATCTAGTTACTAAAGCCAAAACGGACCCAGCTAAAACTCTGGGAACATCCCTGTGTCCTCGGATGGAAGATGTTCCTTTGTTAGAGCCGCTGATCTGTAAAAAGATAGCTCATGAAAGACTGACTGTATTGGTTTTTCTTGAAGACTGTATAGTCACTGCTTGTCAGGAGGGATTTATTTGCACATGGGCAAGGCCTGGTAAAGTGGTAAGTTTTAATCCTTAATGCTGCACCAGATCTAGAACTTGACTAGGTAGTGATTTTTTTCTTCTTGTGGGAGGGGTGGGATGTACAATGAATGTGAATGACACTTCTTAATGTAAATCTAAATGCATCAGAGCCATAATTTTGGATACTGCATGCCATGTAATTCTGAATCATTTGATAATCCACCTTAGAGCATTTAAAAATATATAATCAGACTAATTGCCAGCCAAGCCAGTCATCCCTCTGGGTATATAGAGTCCCAAAGTTAGCATTCCTGTATCAGACTATTCCGGTTCTAGGGAAATCATGACAGTGTGGAGAAATAATGACATTAAAATGCTAACGTCGAAATTTATGCTTTAACTGGGATATTTCTGCGTAACTCCTCAACTAGATTGTTGTGCACCTGGTCAGTGTATGTTCAGTACAGATGGCCATTAATTATCACTTATGGTCCAACTTTTTATCTTAAATCATAAAATGTTTAGGAATCTATGAAATTTAACTTAGGAACAAAGCATTCATCAGGGTTGATTGATATTATTTTTACATTGTCTGGCAATCCACAGAAAGAAAAGAGCCTTAATTTTTAAAACCCATTTTAGTCATTTTATGACAATTAAAATTGTTTAATAAACATCGTTTTTCAAAGAAGCAGTTTGTAGAACTCTGATTGTAATTGTGCCCTAAACTCCCCACATGTCCAGATGCTGGGCCAAGGACACCAGCCGCATCAGCTGAGACTTGTGTGTTAGATGTGCATTGCTTGTGTTTTTCCCAATAAGGAAAAGGAGGTTCTGTCTGTTTTGCTGGGGGGGTGGGGGGGCTTTATTTTAGGGTCAGGAAGGTGTGGCTGGAAGTCAAGGGCAGGCTTCTCAGTTCTGCTTTGTGTGGGCTGTTAGGTTGTCCGGCTGCAGGATACCTTCTGACATGGCATTGGGGAGGGGGGCCAGTTCCCCCACAGGGAAAGCACAAAGCACCCACCCCCTTCGTGTTCTTGAATGGTAGCTGTGAGTCCAGGAGGACTCTTGGAGACAGATGCTGGTGCAGGACTCAGATCCTACCCTTGGAGCCCTGTGTCCCCTTAGGAGCTGTGTGGCTTGCCCCGTAGCAGGAAAGTGGTGGGGATTGCAGTTTGTTTCCAGCTCCTTAGGTCCTGCTCAGCTGTTCAAGAATTCTTTTAATCTGTAGTTTTTACAGGTTTACTGGAGATTTTCCAGTTCTTTGAGCTGGGTATTTTGTGTTAGAATGATAGTTATTTTATTTGTTAATTTGGGATATTTAGGATTATTTCTGTCTGGTACCCCTTTGTCATTAACTATAGCAGTAGTGACCATTTGTATTGCCCTGAGTAGTGGATATGACAGTAGCAAAGATCTGGCAGCTTTCATGTCCGCAGTGTCAAGACTCTGGTAGACAGCAGCCACCAACCTGGCTTTCCTCTCCAGAAGCCAGACCCAGGCCCCTTCCCATGCTCCTCCTTGTTCATGGCTAGACCAGTGCCCCCATCCCTGTCCTGTTCCTCCTGTTTAATGTGACAGCCACTGAGACTGTCATGATGATGATGCCCATGAGATGATGGCAGCTTCCAGGATATCTCACCTATATGCCACAACATTTTTGTGTCCCTGAGCAGGTGCTCATGTCCCATCTGCCTTGGGAATATACTCCTTAGTTCTTAGGGTTAACTGATCTGAGGGAGCAAAGACCGCCGCCATGAAGACAGTCTGAACTTCAGAGGTCAAATTGGGCTGCCGGGTGGGCAGGTTAGAAATGAACACTTGATGTGCAGTTTCTGAAATTCACTTTCAAATGCTTCTGAGGCATTGAGTATGCAGTTTCCAAATTGAGGACTTTGTATTTGGCCCAAATAGAGTGGCCAATCATAGGTAAGTAATATTTATGATGAAGATATGCTGATGTCTCAGTTGTGAAGCTATCTGCTGGCAAGGGAGCCATCACATGTGTGCTTGTGAACCCAGCACAGATAATGGGCCCTTATGGATCTGCCCTGGGAGCATGCCTAGACCCATCTGCTGGGACGCAAGAGTCACTTGCTGTTGGGAATTGGGAGAGCAGAACAGGAGGTGGATACACTGTTTCCTTTAAAGGGGGAATGAAAACAGGCCTCAGGTATATTGCCTGATAGAGGCCTGCGAATTCTTTTCTGCATCCCTATGATAATGTCACAGTTTGTGATTTGGGGTTTGGTCACAGTCTCTTCCAATTTCTGCTGCTAAGTATAGTATTCGTTAATGTCTATTCCGGAAACCCTGTTTGGGGCCCTCTGCTGTGTCTCTTAATCTCCTGGGTTTCCCTGCCCTGTTCAGGAACTGGTAAGAGTTCAGGGTCAGTTGTAGAGGGGCTGTCTTAGCTGCATGATCTGGCCCAGGCTGGCCCCTGCATGCAGGGCAATGCTGCCCCAGGCCCACTCTGCCCCCCTGACTGATTCCTGCCCCCCCTTTCTTTGACAGCCGGCAGAGCAGTTCTGCAGGCAGGAGGACAGAGTGCAAGGTGTTCTCCAAGACCAGAACTAAAGGTGCGGCAGCTCCAGAAGAGGGCGCTGGAGGGCGGGGGCTCCTTCCTCCTGGTGCCCTGCAGACAGAGGTGGTGGGTGTCATGGGGTTGTGTCATGATGACTTCTGATCTCCAAAGAATAATGCACAGGGAGGGCTACCCTGCTTCCACAGTAGCCACCCAGAGAAATTTGGGGAGCATGTTTGTAGTTTTCTCACCAAACTTTGAGCTTCCTCATCAAAACTTCCCTGCTTCTCCGTTGAGCAGTCTATTTTTTTAAATAATTTTTTGAAAAAGATTTATTATGTATACAGCGTTCTGTCTGCATGTATGCCTGTAGGCCAGAAGAGGACACCAGATCTCATTACAGATGGTTGTGAGTCATTATGTGCTTGCTGGGAATTGAACTCAGGACCTCTGGAAGAGCAGCTAGGGCCCTTAACCTCTGAGCCATCTCTCCAGCCCTCTGCAGAGCATTTTCGTGAACAAGAATGTCTCTGGTAGCTAGCCCCCGGAATAAAAGAGCTTTTGGCAAGAAGAGGGTCCTACAGGCAGGAGTCGAGTCCCCAAGGTGTTGCCCCGCGAGGGCCCCGCTGTGCAGGTGCAGCTGCCAGCGGCACTGTAGCTGTGGTGAATCGGCCCCAGCCTGGTCCCACTTTCCTCCTTCTGTGCGTGCAGTGCCAAGGGACTCGACCCCTGCCATGCTGGCTCTGCACTTCTGAGCCACAGCCTGGCCCTTTGAGAGGCTTGGAAGTTGTGCCTTCTTTGAAAAGCAAATGTCCCTGAGAGATTGGGTGACATCTGTGGCCAGTAATTGGCCTCCAGATCAGCCTCCAGGGGTAAAGAGCTTTAAGGTTGTCTGTTATGCTGATTGAGTTTAGTAGTGTTTTGAGAGCCACTTAGGTCAGGATGAAGAGTGAATGTTTTTAGAAAAGCCCACATTCTGAAATCAGGTGTGACAAGGGCTATAAAACTTGGCAGTTTCTGTGGGGGTGCGTACACATCCCAGCCCAGGATGCCCCCTCTGGCGTTTGTCTTAAAACACCCAGGGCCATTTCTCCACACCACATTCTGAATTTTAAATAAATTTAACATATTGAATTTGTGCTAAAATGAGTGAGCCTGCCTTAGCACAATGTGTGTCCCTGTCTGTAAGGTCCTCTCACTCCTCGCTGGAGGGAGATATTTTCTTCTTTGTTGAGCAAGCTCAAAGTGTGAGGAGGAACAAGACACAGGACATGTAGGGCCAGAAAAAGGTCCTGTGGAAACCCAATGCCACCACTAGTCTATCTGACCACTTGAGAGAAAAACTAGGACCAGCGTTTAGTGGTGGCTTCCCAGTGACTGATGTTGGAATGCAGGCTGTGCTGTGGGCAGTCATGGCTGAAGGGGTCCATGGTCCCTTATGCCTCTTGTTCAGAGCCAACTGCACCACTGAGGCTTGTCCTCTGTTGAGGTCTCATCCCTCACCCATGGAGCCTTCATGCACCTTTCCATGTAGTCCTGGTCCTGAACTTGAAGGTTGGAGTTTGGTTTCTAAGGCTGAACATCCGGGGATGCATGGGGGAGCCCCACACCCACCAGGCCGTTTCTGTCCAGAACGTGCTGTCTACTTGGGCTGACTGGACCACCACGAGCCAGCTTAGGTTAACAAGGTGCTCATCAAAGTGCTGTGCCGTGTCCCAGGGAGAGGACGGCAGTGTGGCGTTAGTGAAGCCTGCGGCTCTCTGTGGAAAAGCACTTGTATGCAACCGTTACCTTGAGACTCAGATCCCAAGTTCAACTGTAAGAACATGCTCTTCTGGTGGAGCAATGTCACATTGATGCAGAACTTTTCATTCATGCTGCAGCTGTTACATTATCTTTGTGTCATGGCTCAATTTCTGACTCTTGAGTTAAAAGTGTGGAAGTCCTGCATTTTAACTTCTGTGTACTTGGCTTTTAAAGATTGTTATTAGGTGACATTGTGTAAAGTTGTATGAGTATTTATCTTCAGTGAGAGTCAAGGTAAATGTGTATTTCCTTTCTTACATTTTCATCTGATCTCTTCACAACTTGAATACATTTCCTGAAGAGCCCTCCTGCTGTGAAACACCAGGACCCGAGCTCCTGCTGTTGCAATAACTACTGAAGCTTGAATATCAGTGTTGTTACTCCTTAATCCTGAGAACCATGTTTCTGTTTCATTGCTTTGTTTTTTAGCTGTTCGCTTGTCACTGTCACAGAAAAGAGACTAACCACATACTTGACATTCTGCAGTACTGGGGGCTCTCCTCTGTATACTGACATTGAATAAACGTGTGAATGCATTGTAAACGTAGAGAATTTTCAATAAGTCATTTTCACATCTAAGCTTTACAAAAAGGAATCTCAGTGAGCCAAAAGAGAAAGCTGTTAAATGCTGTAAAATTAAGAGCCTCGTTAACATTTCTAGAACTAATAACCATGGAAGCCATCCCTTCCTACTGCTGTGTGAACCGCTGAAGCTGAGCTTCAGAGCCGCAGTTGTGTGTGAGCTTGTCTGGATCAGGCCCTGGGATTCTCTTTGAAAAGGGTTCAGTGTAATGTGAATGTTAACTCTGGAGGGAGCTAGGCTCTGCAGCCACCTAGGCAGCCCAGGGAGCCAAGGGCACTGTGGGCCTCTGTAGGAGCTCTTCCCTCTCAGCACACTCCCACCTCACCCCTGCTGGGCGTCTGGGCTGGGGGGATGGCTTTTGTCATCACCTAGAGCCCAGTGCAAAAAGAGCGAGCGACAGGAGCAGTCAGCAGGTTGACACTCCACTGGGGTCAGGCGGGTCAGCCATGCATATTGTCCCTCAGTAAATAGACTTCACTAGTCACTTCCATCTCCAAATGCTTACATGCAAGAATTACAGGTGACATGCCGAGGTGACATCGTGAGAGTGAGCTGGACCAAGGTGCTCCCACTCACCTGTCAGCTCTTGTTTCCTGAGACACTGGGTTCTTGCTTAGCTGCTCCAAGCTGCTGTGGTCCTGTGCTCTCTGCCTCGGAGCCCCCACAGATAGTTCCAGGGTGTTTTCTTACTGCCTGACTCTGGGTGCAGATCGGGTTGACTGTGCTGCCATGCAGGAGAGCTGTTCAAACCTGTAGCTCAAAGGGACCCCTACACATGCACACACACACACACACACACACACGCACACACACGAGCAGCACAGAGGGCTTTTTCTTAGAAACTAAATAGCTTTACAGGCCTAAAAGAGGCTAATGACATTTTCTCCTTTGTTTAAAGAAAACCATACCATTTAATTTTTTTAAGACATAGCTACTGTATACTTGGAGACAAAGAGTTGTTGTCCCTTGGTGGTGTAGGGCTCCCTATAGAAGTGGGTGCCGTGTTGTAGTTAGTGGTTCTGTAGCAGCTCTGTCTTGGAGCCGTGCCTCTGAAACCAGCCTGTGCTTTTGGGTGGACTCTGGGCAGCTCCTGCAGGGGGTGAGCCAGAGAAGATTTCCTCTGTGGCAAACTTCAGGGCCCGGCGGGTCACGGAATGAGGGCCTTAGGTGGCCCTTAACGCACAACCTCAAAGAAGCCTTCAGCCGCTGCACGTTTCATTTTCTGTCTTTCCCGGTGTCTGTAAGGAGTTGGACATTTCCCTTTTCTCATCGGAGATCAGGTTGTGTGGCCCCTTTGTGCCGCCTTCGGTGTGGCCTCTCAGTGGGTAGGTCAGGGCTAGCTTGTGAACAAGGCCCACAGCCCAGCAGGACCCAGGGTCCCGGGACAGTAAGTCACGACAGCGAGTCTGGTTCCTCTGACCTCTTTCATATACCTTCTACAGAAGTGTGCTTTCTTTCTAGGTTTTCTCTGGTCTTTGCTGTAGAGTGTGTGGAATAGAATAATGGATTCTTAAGCTCAGACAGATGAGGGGAACACACCCGGGGCAAAGAGCACAAGGCCAAGACATGCCTTTGCATAGTACAGCATCCGACCAGCTACAACCCATCTTAGCAACATCTGCCAGAGCAGGCAGGGAAATGGACTTGTTCTTTGGTTGTTCTGGTTTCTAAGGCACAGTATTGTTTTTATTATATATCCTTGTGGAATAAGGCTTAATTCTATTAGCATTGTATTATTGTAAATTAGAATCTAACCCAAACCAAGACCTGGAGTATTTTGTTGTGTAATTTTGAAATGAAATATCCAGCAATGTTGGCAAATTTGGTGAGACCAGAAGAGCTCAGGTTCAAGAGTTGTCTTATCGCTGGGACTAGGGTCTCTGCTGGAGAGACCGTCTCTGTTTTGTGACACCTGTACATAGGGCTGGGCTGGCCCAGGTGCACACACCCAGCAGGCACACACGTTCTTCCTGGGTGCCATCTCTAATCTTGACTCGAGCGTCCCCAAGCAGAGAGGAGGGCTGCAGAACCACCACGCTTTGGCCTTGACACCTCTTCAGTGGGGGTGTGGCCACTTCCCCTTTCACCTCCCAGGCTTTACACTATAGCATGACTAATGGTGACAGGCTGGGGTGTAGCTTGGTGGAACTCAACCTCCCTCCAACCCCATAAAGAGTATATTTTACATTCTCTTTCTTTAGGGGAACAGGGGTTTCATACAGGGTCTCCTGTAGCCCTGGCTGGCCTGAAATTTCCTGTGTGGCTGAAGGCCTCTACTTCCCACGTGCAGGAGTATTAGGCTTACACCACCAGACCCAGTGCCTCCACTGCAGATTCTGCAAAGACACATCCTAAGAGTAAACAGTGTTGAGGTCACTGTTCTAATGACGAGTAACAAAGCGAGGCGGTCTTGATCTGGGTGCTGGTGCTGGGCTAAGGCCCTTCCCTGTTCTACAGTTTTCAGTTTCTGGTGGCCTGTGCTGGCTTCACACATTCTTCTAGGGACCAGCAGGCCAGTGTACTCAGGAGCCTGTGACCACAGGGTCAGGGAACTGGAGGCCAGGTCTATCTGGTTCTCATTTCACCTTCTCAATAGTCTTCCTGTCTATGGTGGAGGGCCCCGAGGTCCTGGCCTCCACTCATGGCCAGGGCTGACATGGCAGAAGTGAACCCCCACTGAAACAGCCCAATTCTCTGACATTTGAGTGGGATTGCAGGAGTTGAAAGGTAGGTAGATGTGATCCGCTGGTTGCGGAGACCGAAGTGTGCTCACCTTGGCCTAGTGGCCAGGATAGTGCACATGATGGAGAGTAAGGACTGGTTCCCCTGGACTCCTGAGCACACCGCGGACAATGAGGGCCTTGGGCTAGGACAAGACAGAATCAGTGAAAGCTGTGTGTCACTGGGAGCTAGAACCCTGGAGGCCTGGTGATGTTTGCAAACTCCTCATCCACAGAATTGCAAGTAAAGGACACAGAGGCCACCAGAGTGGGCACATTCATTGTCAGGCTCTTATTGACTCTCATGGCAATCAGGAATCACTTGGCCACCAAATATCAAAGATGGGGCCTGTCCAAGTTGAAATGTGCACTGTCGCAAGCAGTGTGCTTCAAAGGCTCTTAACACTCGCCTTTGAGAGTTTTTATTTGGTTATGTACTGTAGTAAGTTGGGATGTATTCAGTTAATATTTATTTCCCCTGGTTCCTAAGTCATTAACTATTGTTTAAAAATCATGTGCCTCCCATATGGTTGGCATCACTCGTCCATTGGCAGGCCATGGCAACACCTGCAGAGACAGGGCAGGCCACCTCTGTCTGCGGTGCTGCTCAACGCACAGAGGGCGGGTCACATACTGAAGTGGCTGCTGTCCTCGACCTCAGCTTGGGTGGACCAGGGCCTGTTTGCATCTGCCTTCCCTCACTGGTGTGGTGGGTTTACAGGAGGTCTGAGGGGCATGGCTCTTTGTGCACTGTCTGAACAAGGGTCTGAGGGGATAAGAGCTCCTACAGATGCAGATCAGGCCAGTTGTTATATTCCATCTGTTCTTGCCTCTTGGCTTTGTCTAGACCAATAGATTTCAACTCTGATAAGAAACTGCGGGTCAGGTGGCTTGCAGTGGGCCAGCTGTTCCCTAGCTCCCTCCAGCAAGGTGTGGGGTGAGGCTGATGACCCGTTTATGACTGTCAGCCTCATTTCTGCACGGAGTCTTTGAAAATGTAGCAGTGTTTACTTAGCATTAAATGTCATTTATAAATAATACTCAACAAGTAAACAATTCTTCGGGACGGCTAAAGGATGTTTGTTTCCGCGGAACCCCTACCCCACCCCCTTTTTTAGCTCTAATGCTGTACCACTGTAATCTTCAGATTCCTAAGAAATGAGCACCAAGCTCTGCCATAACTGCCCACAGAGTAATCAGTGCTGAGGGTTATGAGTGCCCTTGGCTCTGAGGCAGCTCTGAGGGCACTGGGAGCTCGTCTTACCATTGCAGCTGCAGGACTCCCCACCCAGGGCCTGAACTCCTTTCACGTACCTGTAGGGCCTCTTCACTGGAGGTCAGCTAAACTAAGGGAGAAGGAAAACGCCTTAAGTGCCACTAGACCCTGTCCTTGGAAGCCCACCTGGCTTAGGGCCTGGTCTGACCTGACAAGCCAGAGGTGGAGGTGATGACCCTGTCTGCAGCTGCAGTGTCTGAGCTATGCCTTCTCCTAAAGGCTCCGCTGGTCCTCAGTAGACACTTCTAACTGCTAGCTGGTGTTGGGGCACAGAATCTCATTCCAGGCACAGGACAGTGCTCTGAGAGGAATTAGCTAGGTGGAACAGGGAGTGTGTTAAAGCCTGGTTTCCAGCCCTTGGAAAAGCATGCAAGCCTGTGAAAAACGCTGGCCAAGGGTGAGCGCCGGGGCTGTCTGCGCTGCCCCTGTGTCTTGCTGGATTAATGTAAACTGCTTTGTTCGCAGGGCTTGTTGTCATCCCCAAACCAGGCCAGTTCTCCAGGTGGGACTGTAGTGTAGCAGCTGCACTGCTGCTCCCAGGCTCCCCCGGACACGTGTGGACTGAGGGAGTGACAGACGACAACGGAGCCATGAGCTGCGCTGGAGCCACATGCAGGCGCAGGTAGCGGCAGCCTGTAGGGCTGTGTGGAGCTGCCAACCCAAAGAGTTGCTTCCACCTTTAGATCAGCCTGTTGGGGCTGCAGTAAAAAATGAGAAATGGAGTTTTCTTGCTTTTTACTCTAAAATTCAATGTAATTAAATCCCATATATAATATATATATACATATATACATAGTGTAAAGTAAAATGTTTCTTGGACAAGAAACCTTAAATTCAACTGTTATGAATAGCACTTGACTCTGGTTTTGCACTGATCTATTTTATACTTTAGGTAGTCACTAGACAGCCTGGGATGCACTCATGAAGACAGTTGTCACCTTCTGACTTAAATACATAATTCAGAAAGACAGATGCTGCAATCATAGATTTAAAAAAAAAAACTGTTTGCACTTAAAATAGTTTAATGCTAATAGAAAATGACCTTGAATATGGGGTAGTGGACTCCCAGCTTCCACGACATGGAGTGAAGATGCCCTTTTTATCTGTTAACGTTTATTTTATTACTGTTGTTTCCAATGCAATCAAGCCTGTATTATATATGTAAATAATGTAATTCTGAAATGGGGGAGTTACTTCACTAGTAATTTTCATCATTTAAGAGTGATATTTCTAATTCACAAAAACATTAATATTAAAATTATCTTGAATATACTATTTGTTTATTCTTTTTTAACTGACGCTGTGTGTGTTTTTTGTTGTTGTTGTTCTGGCCTCACCCATTGGTTGGTATGGAATTGCTCCATTCTTTGTCTGTCACGTCCCTTGATCCCTCACTGCCAGTCCAGTTTAAGGCTGACTGAGAAACATGTCTCACTTGAGAATTCTTGGCTCTGGGCCAGTCCTCACAGTCCAGCACACCGCGGGAGCTGCTCAGGCCTGCAGACTCTAGTGTAAGCACGTAGCCTTTTCCTTATGGTTTGGGGTCCACCTGCTGCCCTTGAAAGCTGAGAGCACACACTGTAAGTTTCCACAGCTCCATCCGCCGCACCATGACTCAGGTGGCTCAGACGTCATCACACGGGGCTTCCGGAGGGCTGACGTCAGCAGGCGTGCATCTCTGTGCTCAGGTCCAATTCCCTGCCCACTTGTATCTGCTGCAGGTGATACCTAGAGACAATGCCTGTGTTTCCAAGCAGGAGGACCTTTATCACCTTTTGAAGAATCAGATAGAGCCGGGCCCTTGAAGGTTTTTATGTGCTGACACTAAGTCATGAGGTGTCTGAGACATTTCTCCATTGATCCCATTAACTAGGGGCATGTAGAAGGACTGTGGGGCTTTTGCTAGGTTGTCTGAATTTGTAGCAGCTGTGGCTGCAGCAGGATGATGCTACTGCACCAATGCAAGCCCAAGTCTGTCTTTACTCACATTAGGTTCCTGGCTTCCAGGCCAGGGAAGCCACTCACTTCTGCTGTTGCCTTAGCCTTGGGAAGGTGCACAGAACCTAGCAGACTCCTGAAGCAGCTCCATTCTAGATCCTCCCTGTCTGCAGGGAGTGAGGAGAGGAAGTCACGTTAACAGCAGGGCAGCAAGTACTCGCGTGGAGACTGAAGCACCGCCTGAAGAGACCTCCAGTTGCATTCCACAGCTCTCACTGACCACTGCTCAGGATCCAGGGTCCAGGGTCCTTGCCGTGCCTCGACCCAGTCTGTCACCTGGTGTTTCCATTTAACCAGCTGTGCTGACAGCTGTCACCTAGTGTTTCCATTTGACCAGCTGTGCTGACAGCTGTCAGATGACTGTGCCCGTAACAAACCTTCCTGGTTCTCTTCCTCATATTGGTCCCTAGCCACATGGTCTAATGTGCCTTCCAGATGGTCTTATAACTGCCCCAGCACCACAGATAAACAGTGTTCAGCAGGTCCTGGAGCCATAGGAAGTGACCGCTCACTTACCTGTTACTGTAGGACTTGATGGATGTCATTCCATGTGTGGGGACTGGGACAGAGGGGAGGCTGCATCATAGTGTCTTCAATCATAGCAGGCAGAAGAAGGTGAGACTTCACTGCCTTTCCAGCACAGACTGCTGCGGTGACAATTCAAACACTTGGCAAGCAATTGCCGTTCAAATTCTGCTGCATGGGACAGTCCACGGTGCCAGCTAGGCCCATAGGAGGCAGAGAAAGCCAAGAGGTTTCCTCTGAGGTCCTTGCCGCAGCCTTTCCAGATACTGGTTCTCTGCCCCAACCCAAGTGCAGCCCAGCCTTGCAGGTCCTACTTTGGGCATGCTGTCATGCCCACTCAGCTGGCTTCCGCCTCTGGTCCCCTTGTGTGTTGGACTGGCTGCAAGCCTGGATACTGCCTACTGGACTAAGACTCCTAAACCAACAGCAAAGGCAGAGGACAGCCCACACCACACTTTCAGAAGAGTGCAGGAGACACCCACCAGCCCTGGCTCTGTCCATTCTAAGCCTCATACCCAGAGTATTCCATGCCCGCACTGCCCTCCGCTATCCCATCTTCCTCCTGCAGCCTCACTGCCCTTTGACTCCTGGCGCTGCCCCTACCCACCCATCTGTCGAGTGGCCCGAAACTTGGGCCAGTAGAGCCCTGAGGGACGGGGTCAGATGTCTCAGCCTCAACACTTCCCTGGGAGGTTTCACTTTTTAAATGGTACAGATACTCACGGGGTTTTTTTTTTTCTTTTCGTTTTTGTTTTTGAGACAAGGTTTCTCTGTAGCTTTGGTGCGTGTCCTGGAACTAGCTCTTGTAGACCAGGCTGGTCTCAAACTCACAGAGATCCACCTGCCTCTGCCTCCTGAGAGCTGGGATTATAGGTGTGTGCCACCACCGCCCTGATTTAAATGGTATATATATAAAGATGATAAAAGAAGGCAAACTCAATTCCTTTGTTCCATAGGGCTGAGTAGAGCCTAGGTCACACTACACTGCTAAATGAGTGCTTACCATGAATGCATAGGGCCTGGGCTCTACCCCCAACACAGCAAAAGCAAAAACGGAAGCCAAGAAGAGGCTTAGGAGGATTTTGTCCCCAAGTCCAGCTGTCTGACGAATGCTTTTGCCCTTTTTTTTTTTTATAGTTTATTTAACTTTTTTATTTTATGTGCATTGGTATGAAGGTGTCATCTCCAGAAACTGGATCTTCAGACAGTTGTGAGCTGCCATATGGGTGCTGGGAATCGAACCTGGATCCTCTGGAAGAGCAGTCAGTGCTCTTAACCACTGAGCCATCTCCCCAGCCCACTTTTGCCCTTTTGAATCCACTCAGTACCATTCTTTTTACATTTGTTCCCATCCCTCCACTGTAGTAGAATGGGCTTTTGAGTGTGTGTGTGTGTGTATGCGCACACCCATGTGCAGAAAGAAGCACCAGGACACCTAGTGTGTGTCACTTATTGTTCTCTGCTCCATTGAGTCCCTTGGTGGCCAGCAAGCCCCAGAGCCCCTCCTGTCTTTGTCCCCATCCTGCACTGTTCCCTGCCCTGGGGATCGGGTTATAGGGGTGTAACAGTACCAGCTTTTACATGGATGCTGTGGATCCAATTCAGGTCCTCTTCTCGAGCAGAAGCCCTCTGACCACTCCCTGTCTCCCTAGCCCCAGCCTTCTTTTTCTAGGGCACAAGGTGCCCAACTTGCCTACCTGCTCCAAGCCACACTGACAACCAGACACTGGTTCTGCATCCCTAAGGGAGTCTAGGCACTAGCAATCATGACATGGCCGCCACTCAAAGCTGGCACTCAGAGGACATGATGTCAGCCTGCCCAGCTGCGGCTCAGGAAACCCGACACAAAGGAGCGGCTTGTAACACATTTTAGATGGAGCCCATTCTCATGAGCCACTGTAACAGTACCTGATTCTGCAGTGGAAATCAGCAGCCTGCAACAGTGCTCCTAGGAGGTACCACAGCCACAAGACCTGGAATACCTGCCAATCCTATTGGGAAAACACTGAGGTACAATGTGCACGGCCGCCTCTCAACCAAGCCTAAGTCACTCATCACAGAGATTTGGGTCTATCTTTTATTTGTTTTCTTTCTTATTTTCTTTTTCTTTCTGAGGCAGGGATACTCACTGAATAGCTGAGGCTGGGCTTCCACCTCCCCAGTGCTGCTGGGATTACAGGTATGAGTTACCAAGCCCAATCTTATGTTTTGAGTCATATAAAAAGTCACCTCAAATCCTTACATTATGAAAATGAAATAAACCCTTGAATGAGGTGGTTTTACAAATATATTGAACTGGAACATTCAGTACAGCTGCTTTGGGGTTGCAAGCACACGCGACTCCAGGCTGTGGGCACAGACGGGCTGCTGGGCAGCTTGTCCCTGGGCCACCAAGCATTGCCAGGACCACCAGCACACAGGGCATCCTTTGGCCCGTCCACTCTCAGCCGCAGGGGCCTAAGCCTGCTCATAGCGCCTGCCCTTGCTCTCCAAAAGGGTGACCAGGTGGTGTGCTGCTCAGTATTCACCCCCTTTCCTGTTGATCGTAGGCAGGTGATACTGTTTCAGGTGAGGTTTGATGTCCTTCTGTGTGTCTGTCTGGTAAAGAAGAACCACAGACACTGAATGGAGACTGAGTCCAGGCCCTAGAGCAGCCCCACAGAAAAGCTAGAGACTACTACCTTCTTGTTCGCACCAGCACACTTCAGGGGTCTCAACACAGGGACTCTTCCGTTTGCTCCAGTGCCTAACACTGACCGCAGCGCAGGACTAGAACACGATGACAATCTGGTTACTCCGGACAGCCTCAGTTTAGGCAGTTCCATCAAGCTGGCTGGCCCTTGTCTTCTGGCACGGCCCTCCTCTTGCCTCAGGGGCTGCTTCTTGAAACAGAACACTGATCAGTTCCCCTTCAGGAATCAGCTCAAGCAAAGGACACTCTTTTGCCTGATCAAACTGCCCAGCTAGAGCCAGGATGGAAAGTACGGTGAACAGCCAGCCACGAAGTGTATGGCAGCCTTCCCACAGCCCACCAGTAAAAGGAGAGCCCCCCAGGAATCCTGTTCTGCAGATCCTACCAAGCACTGGCCCTCAGCACAGCCTTAAGGCTGAGCTCTGGCCAACTTGCAGCAAGGTGATGGGCCAGTGCAGGCTTAAAACACTGCACTATGACTGGCTTTCTAGGCCCTGTTCACCCCAATAGGCCTTTGTACAGCTTCAGGGTAAGAATTCATTTGTTTGCTTGTTTGCTTTTGAGATAAGGTCTCACTACGTAGCCCTGGCTGGCCTGGAACTTGCCCTGTAGACCAAGATCTGCCTGCTTCTGCCTCCTGAGTGCTGGGATTAAAGGTGTGTTCCACCACACCCAGTAGTTTCTGCATTGTTTAAGTACTGGGAAAAAAAAAATGCCTAGCATGTGAAGATTTGTGGAAAACAGTGCACAGCTCCCTGGAATAAGATTCTTCTACACTGGGTGCCCTCATTGAGGTGTGGCTTGCAAGCCACAGTCAGGAGACAGGCATAGCCTTCAGTAACTAGTGCCCATCTTGGATGTGACTGCACATCGGGGGTGAGGTGGGATGGAGGGATGCCAGCAGACATGAGGGTAGAGGGTGACATAGTTGAGCAGGCAGTTTGGAGGCCATTTATGGTTGTAGGAGCTGAGGGAGAGGAGATTACCATGTGGGCCTGGGCATCTGAGGCCCCCTGGGAAAGACAGCCGTGGGGAATGCAGGAGATACTACTGCACAAGTACACTTGGTTCCTGGCCAAAGCTCTGGGAGACACTGGCTGCAGTGGCCCCATGTGATCAGAGCTGCCATGCATGGTAAGGGTGGGAGAAACAACTGACTGGTGAGAGGCTACAGGTAGAGTTAGGTACTAGCTCCAGGCTGTACGGCTGGCAGAACCAATGGGTACCACAGGTCAGAATGCAACAGGATAGGTGGAAAGGAAGACGGAGAGAGTGCACAGTGAAGACTGCAGAATAACACCATGCTCACCATCTGTAGCTAGGGCTACAGTGGCTTCTCAGTACCTCCTGTTGGGGTCATTCTCAGGACATAGGCAGATGTGACCACAAAGGGCTTTGGTGCAGAACAGGTACTTGCACATGGCTATCAGATCAGATACCCATGGAATGGTCCCCTCTCTGGGCTCACACACATGTTCTAGTAGGTAGCGAGGCAGAAAGGGCTTAGGTAGTTGGAGGCAGGTCCATACTACCTGGAGCAATTAGAATATTCCTAACATGAGACTGTAAAAGCATGGTGTTCAGGACTCAGTTGACATGGTGCCCTTTAGAACAGGTGTGTCACCAACCTCCACACCTTGTGGTGGCCTCCTCAGAAACAAGTTATGTAAAGGCTTCCAGTCTCTACCTAGCTCACTGATTTCAGCTCATACCTGCTTTCTGCCCTCCTTTGAGGATGACCAGTTTTGCCTGGATGACTCTGGCACCATGGGGTACTTCGGGAAGAAAGCTCTTCTGTGCTTGGCTAGGGTCTGTGTCTCAGCGGCTCTACAGGGGAGGAAAAGAATGTGGCCATCTCTGATAATGGCTCCAGAGCTTAGCTGTTTCCTTCAGCTACAAATATGCCCTTATGAGTGGTCATTCATGCTGTTTTCCACAGAACTAAAGAGTCCTTTTCTTCCCTTCCTTTAGAAACTCAGTGCTGTCTCGGCTGGGAACTAAAGTTATCTTAACATGCAGTATTGTACGTGGCCTTCGTAGGGCCAAACAGTCAAATTCAGGAGTGTATAGATGTGTGAGGTTAGGTGCCCTCGGTAAGTCCCTCCCGCCGAGCACTTAGAAAACCCTCTAGAGCGAGGGGGCATACAGACCACTCAGTGCCCCAGGCTCTTCTAGGGAGCTTACCTACTAGAGCTTTGACATCTAACCCCAAAGCAGCCACACATCCCTCCTTCCTGTGCTGGGAAACTGCTAGGAGGGACACATCCCAGAGGCAACGCCCGCTGTCAGGACTGAGCTGTTCCCAAGCCAGTTCCTTGTCCCATGGGTCTCATAAACCAAGACTTCCCACTCATCATTCGGCAGTCTACCAGAAATCCTACCTCTGCACCTGGAAATAGGGGTGCTGAAGGGCTTGGTGAGCCGCGATTCGGTCATCAGGGTCATAGGCCACCATTGCATGCAGGAGGGAGAGGCATTGCGGGGACAAATTGGTTGTCAGTAGAGGTATTCCTGATCCCTTTTTAAAAGGAAAATCAAAACTCATAGCTCTCGACCTGTATTGAAAGCCCAATGATAATAAATCATCATGCCATTATTAGAGCACTGGTGGCCGCCACCCTGCCTCTAAGGGCCCTGCACTGAAGGTAGGAGCTCACAATCCTCAAGGGAGCAAGTCAGGATGGCTGTGGTGGGACATGTCTACAAGCCTAGCACTGCGATGTAGCGCTATGAGGATCAGGTGTGCAAGGCCAGCCCAGGCTACATAAAGAGTCTGAGGCCAACATGGACTTTAAAAAAGGATAATGGAGCTGGGCTTGGTGGTGCATGCCTTTAATCCCAGCACTCAGGAAGCAGAGGCAGGATATCTCTGTGAATTCGAGGTCAGTCTGGTCTACAGAGTGAGTTCCAGGACAGCCAAAGATACGCGGAGAAACCCTGTCTCCAAAACAAAACAAAACAAAACAAAAAAAACAAAAACAAAAACAAAAGGGTGATGGGATAAGAAAACATACAACTCCTGAACTCCAAGAGAGAATCCTGCTAAGCCAATGGCTCTGCGAGACCCAACCATCAGTGCAGCTCAACTGCTCTGGATTGGAGGGAGGCTGTACAAGAGATGATTTCTGCATTTCCTGTTCAATTTTGCTGTAAACTAAACCTAATAATCAGGGATGTGTGTGCTATAAATGTACGAGACTCCCTTGCCTGTAAAAGCAGAAACCTTCCCTTCCCATGTGACTAGAATTAAAGGTGGCTAGGAGAAAACAAGGTGGGTGGCTTTTCTACTGACCTTCCTTGGACCATGGGGCTTCTGGGAGATCTTTTCTAGCAAGTTTCCCACTCCCTACAGGCCTCAGCTTCATCTCTCATCAAATCAAAACTCCAATGGGGCTGCAAGGGCTGGGCACATTGTTACCCTCTGACTGCTGACTGTAGCCTCAGGAAGTCATCACAGACGGCCTTTCTGACAAGCAGCCTTCTCTCTCACCCAAACAGACCCAAGTCCCATATAAATGCTCTGGGGATGAAACCCAGTACCAGGCCTTCCTGAGAGACGGGGAGAGCTTTTTGTGACTCAGGAAGAGTAGGGCTCCCTGAGCCCCCAAGAGACATGGCTGGCTCCCCTCTCACAGTGGGTGACTCAGAAAATGTCACAGAAACAGCTCTCGGCACCATCCCTGGTCTGCTGTAGAAAGGCTGGGGCCCAGACAGAGTGCACACTTACTGTTTGAACTTGGTGAGCGTCTTCTGACAAGGTGTACCAATGACATCATGGATTTTTGAGATCTGGTCCAGTTCATTCACACCAGGGAAGAGGGGCTGCAGGCTGCAGGGGCACAAGGAGGTGCGCTGCAGTGAGGCAGGCCTCCCACACACAGGCTGTCCCGAAGTAAACCTCTGATCTGGAGACTGTTGCTCTTTCTTTGGCCTGGGCTTTCCCTTCTGCCCCAAGTATTTCTTTTTTTCTTTCTTCATTTTTTTGTAAGACATGTCTAAGCTTAATTTTTTTGCTTGTTTTTTGTTTTTCAAGACAGGGTTTCTCTATGTCCTGGCTGTCCTGGAACTCGCTCTGTAGACCAGGCTGGCCTCAAACTCAGAGATTCACCTGCCTCTGCCTCCCAAGCACTAAGATTAAAGCTGTGTGCCACCACCTCCTGGCCTAAACTTATACTTTTTAAAAATGTTTTTAAAGATTTATTTATTTACTATGTATACAGTGTTCTGTCTGTATGTCTGCCTACAGGCCAGAGGAGGACACCAGATCTCATTAGAGATGGGAATTGAACTCAGCACCTCTGGGAGAGCCGCCAGTGCTCTTAACCACTAAGTCATTTCTTCAGCCCAATTTTTAAAATTTTTTAAAAAAATCTGTGTATGGGTGTTTTGCCTGCATGCATGTCTGTGCACCATGTGCCTGCCAGATACCCAAGGATGCCCAGTGGATGACATCAGACCCCTTGGAACTAGAATTATGGATGATTTGAGCCACCATAGGGGTGCTGGAAACTGAATCCAGGTCTTTTGGAAGAACAGTCAGTGCTCTTAACTTCTGAATCATCTCTCCAGCCCCCTACGAATTTCTTTTTTTTTTAAATATTTATTTATTTATTATGTATACAATATTCTGTCTGTGTGTATACCTGCAAGTCAGAAGAGGGCACGAGACCTCATTACAGATGGTTGTGAGCCACCATGTGGTTGCTGGGAATTGAACTCAGGACCTTTGGAAGAGCAGGCAATGCTCTTAACCTCTGAGCCATCTCTCCAACCCCCCCTACGAATTTCTTAAGAGAGACGGTCAGTGGATCTCACTCCTCAGTCCAGCACCCTAGTTTCTCTACTATGAAATGCCATAAACTACACAGAACCTCCTGTTAGCCCACAGGAGTTTGGTTGAGAAACTCCAGGTGGCCGAAGTCAAGTATGTTAGCAAATTAGTTTTGGGAAGCCTTCAGCTCAGAGCTGTTCTGATTTGGGGACATGATCCGTGTTCCATGCCACAACAAAAACTTAAAATACAACGTTGGCAATAGGACTCTTTAACTTCATGGCTAAAGGGGACATTGTGAGAGATTAAAAAACTGCTCTGAGCAGAGGACATGATTACTAATGGCTCGCCTGCGGCTGTCTGAAATTTTGCTCAGATGTCATGGGCTGCTGTACTCTTAATTATCCATCTTTAAATACCCTTCCAGACTAACTCATGGATCTTAGGATGTGACAAAGAATTGTCTGCTGGTGTTTACAGCCCCAGTAAAGTCACCGCTGGGCTTCCCAAATGACATTATTCGTCTATACAGACTAGAACCGAAGAAGGCCTGAAGTGCATGTCCACACCATTATTCCACAGCAGTTAAAAGAGCAGGTGGGACGCTGACCCCTGGGTCCCTCCCTGCCTGTGTTGATACTTCACCTCAAGATCCCCCAGAAGCAAAGTCTGCGCCCACTCCTCCCTGGGCCTGATTAAGAAAGATAAGACTCGCCGGGCGGTGGTGGCTCACGCCTTTAATCCCAGCACTCGGGAGGCAGAGGCAGGCGGATCTCTGGGAGTTCGAGGCCAGCCTGGTCTACAAGAACTAGTTCCGGGACAGGCACCAAAGCTACAGAGAAACCCTATCTCGAAAAAAAAAAAAAAAAAAGATAAGACTCACCTCTGAGTGAGACCCCCAGTCTGTTCTCAGCCACTGTTCTTCTCAGGGATGGTATCAAAAAGTCAGAGGTGGTGTGAGCTGGTGCTTTCTAGAGAAGTCCAATTGTGCCAGGAGGAGCCTCATGCCCACACTGTGGCAGGGTGGTGCTGCCTTGTTTCTCTGATCTTGCCTCTAGTCCCTGCATGATCAAGTCCTATCCCCAGCCCTGCCCTGCCACGGGGCCTGCCGGTACTACTGCCCAGGCCATGCAAGTAAGGGCAAGTACTTAGCAAGAAGTGAGATGAAAACCTAGTCAGTTGCCTGCTGAAGGAGAGCCCAGTGCAGTAGCAACTAAGCAGAAACCAGAATGACCTCATCCTGGAACTTAAAGGAAGGAGCTGGCAAGTGCCTTGCCCAGCCTCACCATGTGACCTGCCCACATCACCGCAGGCTCAGGTGCTGGCCCTGCTCTACCTGGCAATCTCGTAGAACACACAGCCAGCGCTCCACAGGTCCATCTTGTACGTGTAGAACCCATCGGTGAGAAGACACTCTGGGGCCCGGTACCAGCGGGTAGAGATGTACTCTGTGTAGGGTTGCTTGGAATAGACACTCCGGCATGACCCAAAGTCCCCTAGTTTCAGGACATCCTGCTATAAGGGAGAGAGAGCAGGGTTGGCTCTATCTCAGTCTGAAGCCACCGTCACACAAACCATTTAAACATACAAACTAGGGAAAATTCAGCATCTAAGCAGCTCACAGCACACTGTGTACAGGCTTTCTAAGAGACTCTAGTGAAGAATGTGCTGGAAGAATACACTGTAATGCAAGAACACGGAGTTCCCTGTGTCTAGAAGGCACCCAAATCCAGATGAATACCGTCACCAGTCACAGACACCCTGCTGCAGCAGCTCCAAGGCCATCTGTTCTGGGTGGCTCAGTTCTAGCCTCACTGCACACAGGCTTCCTGCAGCCATGTGGTTCAAGGGGACTCTTCTGATAGCAAGTCAGTTAGAGAGACCATGCATGGTACACTTTAAATTTGGGTGGTAGGGAGATTTCAAGTCTGAGAAATCTCAGATTTGGAAAGCCCCCAAACCCACCCTTTCCCAAGCCGATATTCAGCATGGAGAATGGCTATGTCCATTTCCAGTCAGGGAGTAGCTGTCTATTGAGCAAACTGCCTCTTTATATTACATTCTTCCAGGAGAAAGTCAACAATGCAGGCAGCATTTGCTAAAGCAAGCCTCCTTTTACAAACCTGGAGGGAGAACCAAGTCTAACCCAGGCCAGGGTAGACAGTCTAGAATGGACAAGGCCCTAGCTTCTATTCCAGCACCACAAAACCCAAAACCAAACCATACTTTCCAGCTATCTGGGACAGAAGAGCTATCCAGTGAATCCAAGTTTATATTATAAGTCTAGAGAGATGGCTCAGTGGTTAAGATCCAGGTTCGGTTCCCGGCACCCACATGGCAGCTCCAGAGGTCTTGAATCTTGGCTTCTAAGGCTGCCTATACTTTTGTGCACATACCCACACTCAGACAAACACACACTTTTTTCTTTTCTTTTTTTTCAAGAAAGGGTTTTTCTGTGTAGCTCTGGCTGTCCTGGAACTCACTCTGTTGAGCAGGCTGGCCTTGAACTCACAAAGATTCACCGGCCTCTGCCTACTGAGGCTGAGATTAAGGGTATGTGCCACCACCGCCCAGCCAAACACACATACTTAATTAAAAGTAAAAAATAAATCTAGAAAAAAGAAAACTTCAAAACTTTATATTCTATCTTTATTTTGATATCAAGTTTCTATATAAAAGTTTTTACCTTTACTAGTATATTTTCTGGTTTTACATCTCTGTGAAATATCCCGTTTCTGCATTGAGTATTAAAGAAAGAATGAAGAGAATGACTTGCACCTCACTGATCCAAAGTCTCCGCCTAGAGCCGTGTCCCTGCACGCTGGAGGGGGGATCCACCCCTTCCCAGCTACCTGTGCATGTGGTCGAGTGATTTGCATAGCTGGTACATATAATGCATGATCTTTCTCTCTGACAGTGGATGTCTTCTCCCTGTGCAGTCAAGGAAATAGCCAATATGTTTACTAATCACACACACACACACACCACTTTATGAATAAATATAAACCCTGTTGGGGGGGTGGCAGCACACAGGCCTGCAATCCCAGCATTTAGGATCAAGAGTTCAAGGTCATCCTCCTCAACCTGTGGAGTTTGAGCCTAGCCTGAATTGCACAAGACCTTGGCTCAAAAAGACCCCCTCCTCTCTAAAAAATAATAATAATAAGTAAAGTATATGACAGCTTAGGTTCCCCTGTAAAAGATACCTGAAACACTGTAGGCAACAGAGAGCACATGTATAAAACTCCATCGAACTCTGAAACCTTTACTCAGGGGAGGACACAGGCACGCCACAGCGTGTGTGTCAGTCAGAGGACAAACTGGGAACCAGTGCTCTCAAAACAACAAAAGAAAATAACTTGGTTTTCAGATCTCTAAATCACCAGGTGGTGGTAGCTAGCACACACCTTTAAGCACTTGGGAGGCAGAGGCAGGTGAATCTCTGTGAGTTTGAGGTCAGCCTAGTTTACAGAGCGAGTTCCAGGACAGGCTCCAAAGCTACATAGAGAGACCCTGTCTGTAAAACAAAACAAAACAATCTCTAAGTGCAACTAACTTTTCATTCAACACCATAATCATTTTTATCAGACTGTTTCACATGACATTATAATTTACTAGAATTATAAAAATCAGTTAGGGCAATGAGGACACTAAGACTTACATAGATCTAATCTACATGGGAAGTAGAAAGTAGAAAAAGACAAGATCTCCTGAGTAACTTGGGAGCATGGGGACCTTGAGGGAGGATAGAAGGGGAGGGGAGAGGCAGGGAGGGGAGCAGAGAAAAATGTAGAGCTCAATAAAAATCAATAAAAAAAAGAAAAAATCAGTTAGGGACTGGGGAGAGGGTTCAGCAATCGAGAGTGCTTACTCTCTTGTACTCCACTGGGCAGCAGTTTCAGGGGGTTCAGACACCCTCTTCTGGGCTCTGCAGCTTACACACATTCATTCAGGCACTCACACATACACATAAAACAACTCTTGAAAATATAAAAGAAGCCGGGCGGTGGTGGCGCATGCCTTTAATCCCAGCACTCGGGAGGCAGAGGCAGGCGGATCTCTGTGAGTTCGAGACCAGCCTGGTCTACAAGAGCTAGTTTCAGGACAGGCTCCAAACCCACAGAGAAACCCTGTCTCGAAAAACCAAAAAATAAACAAAGAAAGAAAAGAAAAGAAAAGAAAAGAAAAGAAAAGAAAAGAAAAGAAAAGGGGGGGGGGTACTGGCTGCTCTTGCAGAGTACCAGAGTTTGGTTCCCAGCACCCACAAGGTTGCTCACAATCATTCATAACTACAGTTCCAAGTAACCTGATGCCCTCTTCTGCCTTCCATTTGCATCAGGCACAGGCATGGTGCACAAACATACATGCAGGCAAAATACTTATACACATAAATTTTAAAAGTTAATTGAGATTTTGAGCTGGATGGTGGTGGCGCATACCTTTAATCCCAGCACTGAAAGGCGGAATTCTGAGTTCAAGGCCAGCCTGGTCTACAGAGTGAGTTCCTGGACAGCCAGGGCTGTACAGAGAAACTCAGTCTCAAAAACAAAACAAAACAAAACAAAAAACCAAACAACAACAACAACAAAATTTAAGATTTTGGTTAGCTTTCTTAAGCTTGGGGGATTTTATAACCTACTATCTACAGTGTTGGAGAAGTAGCTCAGCTGCAGATCACTTGCCCAGAGTGCTTAGGCCCTAGGGGCATTCATTCCCCAGTACAAAAACAAAACAAACCAACCAAAAAAAAAAAAAAAAAAAAAAAAAAAACCCAAAAACACAACCCAAAAGCCAGTCGTACTAGCGCCCTATGTCTTTAATTTCAGCACTTGGGAAGCTGAAGCAGGAGGATCCCCACAGGTTTGTGGCAAGCTTGGACTACAGAATCAGATCCTGTATCAAAAACAGGAAGAGCCCCTGTTTCTGGGCAGCCTGAGCAAGTAACTTCCATCTTCCGCACACCTGCTGGAGCTGGGCTCTCCTTAGGTCATTCCTGGGCTCACAAAGGAATTAGTCAGAGTCCCTCCCCACCAATTCCCTCTGCCCTGTGCATCCCAGAGCTCCAGCTTCAGACCTACCTTCACACTGTTCCACTATGAGAGTGCACTTGGCAGTCTTGTTCGTGCATGTATCCAAATCTTTTATTTGTCTTATTTATTATCCATTTATATCTATCATCTATCTATCTATCTATCTATCTATCTATCTATCTATCTATCTATCTATCTATCTATCTATTTTTGGGTATTGTTGAGACAGGGTCTCTCTATAGACCAGGCTGGCCTCAAACTCACAAAGATCCATAGGCCTCTACTTGCCATATGTTAGGATTAAAGGCCTGCGCCATCATGTCTGCGCAATTGTTACTTTTTTAAATTAACGTGTGTGTGTGTGTGTGTGTGTACATATGCCACAAGTGCAGTGGAGGTCAGAGGACAATGCATGCCTTTAATCCCAGCACTCAGGAGGCAGAGGCAGGAGGATCTCTGTGAGTTTAAAGCCAGCCTGGTCTATTAAGAGCTAGTTCCAGGACAGATTTCAAAGCTACAGAGAAACCTGTCTTGAAAAAAAAAAAAAAGGAAAAAGAAAACCTCCAACTCAGGAAAGTCAACAGGTTTGGCAGCAAAGTTCAGTCATCTCATAAGCCCACACATCCAGATCTTTTTTTTTTTGTTTTGGGTTTTTGTTTTTTCAAGACAGGGTTTCTCTGTGTAACACCCCTGGATGTCCTGGAGCTTGTTTTGTAGAGCAGGCTGGCCCCCAAACTCACTGAGATTCGCCTGCCTCGGCCCCTCAAGTGCATGAAGCTGGCTGGTATTATTATCTGAACTGGACTCAGGAGCTTGGGCTGAGTTGGGAAGTCTCTGCTGTGCACCACAGCCATAGGGAGATGGGTTAGTCTCTGCTGTGCACCACAGCCATAGGGTGATGGGTTAGTCTCTGCTGTGCACCACAGCCATCTGGTGATGGGTTAGTTTCTGTTGTGCACCACAGCCATAGGGAGATGGGTTAGTCTCTGCTGTGCACCACAGCCATAGGGTGATGGGTTAGTCTCTGCTGTGCACCATAGCCTTAGGGTGATCAGTTGGAGAAGCAGATGTTAAGGCCCTCACTCAGGTCTAGGAAGTTCTGAGCATGGGTACAGGATCCAAGTATCTAGTTTCTTAGCTGCCTGGACCCCAACATGAGTCCTTGTCAGCTACCCAGCCCTCACTATTCCTTAATCCCTTCACCAAAGCCCAGGGGATGGGGGCAGCTCTTTTCCCTAGGAGGGTGTCCTCATGGAAGCTAGGCACCAGAGGAATGGTGTAAGGCCAGTGTTCGAGCCACTGAGAGTCCACACACAGAAAAGGAGTGGGCTAACCACCCACTGTCCAGTCATCCCACACAGATCCACACACAGAAAAGGAGTGGGCTAACCACCCACTGTCCAGTCATCTCACACAGATCCCAGCCCCCCAGGCTCAGTGCATGTCCGATTCCTACCAGTTTCTTCTTTTTGGTCTAAAGAAAAGGTCATGAGTAAACCAGTGGAGAACCTCCTGTCTGTACTTCCCTCGTCTGCATAGCTGGAGTCTTCTAACTACATTTTCAGAGTACTGTCCCTCAGAAAGCTCAGGGGAACGTCACGTGGAATCTCAGAATGTAAAACATGTAAGTAAGCAGTGACAGCTGTTCACTGTGAGCTGGCATGTGAAGGAAAACAAGCTGCGCTGTGACAGGCTCTCCAGCACACACACTCCCATAAACCTCTGACCTCCAGCCAAAGCATGGCATTCTGATCAGACTTGGAGGCTGCATGCTGGGCCCAGCCCAGCCTGGCCAATGGCTCTCCATATCGGAGGCCCAGAGGTCATGCCCACAGCATGTATATATGTATATACCAGGAACACCTGGTATCTCACAAATGCGCCTAGAGACACGTCAGAGAAGTGAGGACAAGAGCGGAGACATGATGTAGGTAGGATGCCAGTCTGAGCAGAGCCTGAGTGATCTGAGCTGCCCTTTCTGTCAGCCATGGCAAACGCAAGGACACAGTCCTTCTGCTTCTCTGCTCTGAAGCTGTGTCATGTCAGGTGACTGAAAATGGAAATATTTCAGTTTTGTTTGAAGAAACTGAGTTTCTTCACCCCTCAAACAGGGCTTGGCTCAATATAGTGGTCTATTATTTGTGTTTGAGTAAATAAAGCTTGCCTGAAGATCAGAGAGCAAAGTGGCCACACTAGTCAGCCATACAGGCCAGGCAGTTATGACACACACCTTTAATTCCAGCACTAGAGAGGAATATAAAACAGGAGGAGACAGGCCTCAGGTTCAGTCTCAAGTCTGAGGATTCATGGAGGCAGGATCGCCCATTTCAGTCTGAGGTAGAGGGAAGAGCCAGTGGCTGGCCACTTTGCATTTCTGATCTTCAGCTTGAACCCTATTATCTGTCTCTGGGTTTTCATTATTCGTGCTACAGATCACATTGCTAAGAACCACACTGCCTTCTGTAACGCTTTGCTTACATATGAACTACACACACACTGTAAACTGCAGAGTGACAGTGACGGAGATGAATGACCACTGGTCACTGAAGACACTGGTGGGTGGGACACTGCTCTCCACACTTCACACATGCGACTTAAGCGTCAAGCAACCTTCAGAGGTAGACGCTAAGAGCTCTCCATCTTCACCTAATAGTAACACAGAGGAGCCCAAGGAGGATCCCAGAAGTACACGGCTGAATATGGACTCTGAGCAACATGCTGTATCATAAACAGTAGATCCACACTTCCCCGAACACAGCTGGTGAAGTGCTCAGATAGGCCACTGCTCGACTCGCCACAACAGACAAACTGCCAAGGTTCAAGCAACATTGCACAATGGAGAGGGGAAGGAACGAAGGAGCCAGGTGGAGTAGAGTGCCGTAGACACTGTCTCCCAGGTGTGACAAGGCCACCGAACTACCGACTGCACTGCGCCCCCCATCAGTGTCCTGTTAGGAAGAACGAGGAGCTCTGTAGGCCCTCAATGGAGACATTTTGTTCAGTGGTGAATCTTCTGGTAAGGTGCTCGTGCTCCCGTATATAACCTCTTGCCCGGAGCCGGAGCCAGAGCCGTGCTCCTATAAACAACTGAGACTCACTGGGTCTCACACTCAGGAAGAAATAAGCACACCCCTGATGCAAACACATACATGCAAGCAAACACTCAAACACATAAAATAAAAATAAATATTATTTAAAGATGTGAAACTATAGCCTAGTCTACAAAGCAAGGTCCAGGTCAGCCATGGCTACACAGAAAAACAGTCCAAAACAAAACATAAGAAAGTACAGGTGCTGGGCGATGGTGGTGCACGCCTTTAATCCCAGCACTCGGGAGGCAGAGGCAGGCGGATCTCTGTGAGTTCGACACCACCCTGGTCTACAGAGGTAGTTCCAGGACAGGCTCCAAAACCACAGAGAAACCCTGTCTCGAAAAACCAAAAAAAAAAAAGAAAGTACAAGGAGGAAGAGGCTAGTTGTTTTTCTGTTTGAGTTTTGTTGTTTCAAGACAGTTTTACTGTGTAGCCCTGGCTGCCCTGGACTCACTCTGTAGTCCAGGCTTGCCTTGAACTCACAGAAACCACTGCCTCTGCCTCCCAGGTGCTGGAAATAAAGGCGCGCACCACCACCACCCAGTTTAAAAGAGGGACTAGTTGGGAACAGGAATGGGATTAGCAGGAGTTGGGGAGGGAAAAAAATGGCAGAGAGGGCAAATAAGATCAAAACACATTATAGACACGTATGAAAATGTCAAATGAAATCCATCATTTATAATTAATATAGGCCAATAAAAAACAACCATAATGCCAGGCAGTGGTGGCACACACCTTTAATCCTTGTACAGGGAGGCAGAGGTGGGCGGAGCTCTGAGAGTTCAAGGCCAGCCTGATCTGTCTGCGGAGTGAGTTCTAGGACAGCCAGAACTACACAGAGAAACCCTGTCTCGAAAAACAAAAAACAAAACAAAACAAACACACACACACACACAAAAAAAACAAAATCAGATGGTCTCATCATTTTAGAAAAAAGTATTCCAGTGACAAATGTTGTCTCACCCATATTCTGAATGGCAGAGAACAATGGTCAGGAAAACAAAGATGTCAGTCATTCTGAGGCAGACATTCAAAAAGTACTAGGAATCCTGTAACAAAGATAGCTAACAGGGCTGGAGAGACGGCTCAGCTGTTAACTCACATACTGCTCTTGCAAAGAACCTGAGTTCAGTTCCCAGCACCCACGTCAGGTGACTTACAACAGCCTGTAACTCCAGCTCCATTCCAGGGGATCAGATGCCCTCTTCTGGCTTCCATGAAAACCTGCACACGTGTCATGCATGAGTGCAGAATTGCAAAAAATTATTAAAAACATAGCTTATATGTTTTCCTTCTTTTTATTTATTTATTTATTTTTGGCTTTTCGAGACAAGGTGTGGGTTTGGAGCCTGTCCTGGAACTAGCTCTTGTAGACCAGGCTGGTCTCGAACTCACAGAGATCCGCCTGCCTCTGCCTCCCGAGTGCTGGGATTAAAGGCGTGCGCCACCACCACCCGGCCCTATGTTTTCCTTCTTATCTAAGTACAAAAACTGAAGGATCCTCTTAATAAAGGTAGACTTAAACCTGCTGAAGCTGAATTGGCAATGTTTCCCTCCTTGCTGTTGGTACATAAGAGATCAGATCTGATAAAGAATGCACTTACCTAGTTCAGCAAAGTTTGCATAACAGTTTTGCTGCATGGTGGCGAGGCACAGAGCACCAGTCAAGCCAGCTCTGTCCCGGTGTCTCCTGCCTCGTGTCATTCTCCCACTCTCATGGCCTCATTGCAGGATGCCTGCTCCACCCACAGCCTCAGAGAGCACAACCCTGAGTGACACAGCCCTACCACTGACTAATGATGTGTTCTAAAACGTGCTCTGTGCCAACCTCTTCTCTCCCAATAATGTAATAAACACTGGCTGTTGCCACTGGAGTGTCTCAGGGTTTAGAAGACCAAGCATTCAAAGGAGAAAGGGGAAAGGCTGGGAGCAATGGTAGGGGACTGTGCAGCCACAGTCAGTGCACAGCCTCAGTAATCAGTTCCCTTGGTTCTGCTTTCCAGAGACCTGACTGGACTTTTCCCATACAGGGCAATCCTGTGCGCACTATGTTATACCTCTACAACAACAGCCCATGGCAGGGAACTAGGACGGAGACCCCTCATGCCTGACTGCCACAGGTCCAGGTAAGCCTGGGAGTCTTCAGTTCTCAGTCAGCCTGCCTCCCAGGGCACCTGCTGGGCAAAGGAAAAACAGCCACAGCACACTTTCTTCTAGTTATTTCCACAACAGACTATATGTGTCTTGAATAGCAAAAGCCACACCTACAATGCTGAGTCTCCACCTTCTCGGATGTTTGCTCGTCCCAGACCTTGCACACTGTATATGAGTAGAGAACCCACTGAAGCCAGTATGACCTTCTTCATTCCGTGGTTGTTTTTTAGTATGTGACAGTGCTACTGAGTGCTCTAATGACCAGAGCAGCCATTAAGGTCACGTGACTGCTATTTGAAGCAAAAGTTTTAGTGACCCAGAGCTTTCAGTGGGTCCACACTGTCATCAGTAGGAACAAACAATCAGGAGAGATTTCCTGGAAGCCCAAGCTGGGCCAGGGTACAGAATGCAGGTTTCACGGACTTGAGTCTCAATGCCAGCTCTGTCCTACCTGAAGAGCTTTCCCCTGGATTACTGCCTAATCCCTCAAACCTCAATTAGCTCATCTGTAGCGATGACAGAAACAGGACTAATGGCAGTTTGTTCTCAGCAGCATGCACATGCTTGAAAATATGGACTCTGAAGCCGGGCTCAGTTCAAGTCTGAGTTCTGCTGCTTACCAGGCAAGGTGCTTTTTTCCCTGCTCTTTGATTTCCTCATCTATAAAGTGGGGATATGAACAACAGGCAGGGGTGCAGGGGATCTTGGGCAGTGTATTTCTATAAGTATTAGAACAGCACCTGAGCAGCGTGGACAGCCACGAGCAGTGCAGCAGCAGCCTATACTTCTTGTGTTACTAATTCTGGAATCATAGTGTGTATTTCAATAATAAATACCTTGTAAATGCTGCCAGCTTTTATCCAGATTTTAACATCTAGGGTGCCTGGTATAGCTGGCAACAACTGAGATTCAGTGCAGACAATAGAGCCCCTGGCCTGTGAAAGATACCCAACACTCACGATAAAGGCCACGAGCTTCTATCAGGTATTTACAGAAAAGTGCTCATCACTGTAAAATGGTATCTTTCAAAGCTCAGAAACAACTTGTAAGGACTGTGAGCCATTCTCAATAATGTAACCATTGGTCAAGCATGGTGACATTGGCCTTTAATCTTAGCACCGAGCACTTGGGAGGCAGAGGCAGTTAGATGTCTGTGAGTTTGAGGCCAGCCTGGTCTACATGTCTACATACTGAATTCCAGGACAGCTAGTACTATATAGAGAGAACCTGTGTCAAAAGAGAGAGAGAAAGAGAGAGAGAGAGAGAGAGAGAGAGAGAAAGACAGACACAGAGAGAATGTAACCACAGAGAGAATGTAACCACAGCAGCACTCAGAATCCCCCAACTTTAGGCATAACCAGCCCGTGAACACACTGGGTCCTTCCCTGTACACGAAACACCCTCGGCACTGTCTTCCTTCTGAGCCTCAGGCTACTTGCTTTTAGATAGCTTGCACTTGGGAGGCAGAGGCAGGCGGATCTCTGTGAGTTCGAGACCAGCCTGGTCTACAAGAGCTAGTTCCAGGACAGGCTCCAAAACCACAGAGAAACCCTGTCTCGAAAAACCAAAAAAAAAAAAAAAAAAAAAAAAAAAACCTTTCATTTTGGAGGTCCAGAGGGCAAGCAAATGAAGCACTATTTTCCCTGCTGTTTTGCTGTAGTTAATCTGACTGGCGGACCATGGTGAAAACACCTGCCTACTTTCCTTTTTTGGGGATCCGAAGGCCACTTTGTGAAAAATCACTGACTCTTCACTTGGGCATGTCACAGTATCCAGGGGTGTGTTTCATACTTTAGGAGGATGGAAACGTCACCTTCAGACCATACTGATGCCCTCACTTCTGAACTTGTGTCCCAGAAAAAGCCATCAAGTTGGATTACCTGTGCAAAGACCTCTGACTGCTCTGCCCCAACACTTTCTCCCACCTACCTCTGTCCCGAAAATAGACCCAGGTACGGTAAACACACTTGAGGATTTGAGTCTCCATCATACTTGGCCATCTTAAGAAAAAACTGCCTTCTGAAAACCTTTCACTGACTGTCACCCTGC
Source organism: Chionomys nivalis (assembly GCF_950005125.1). NCBI lineage: Eukaryota > Metazoa > Chordata > Mammalia > Rodentia > Cricetidae > Chionomys > Chionomys nivalis. Next base: position 16,759,226 of record NC_080095.1, on the reverse strand, counting down.
ATGGCAGGCAGGTAAGACAGACTATCTGGGTAGCTGTCAACAATGATTGTCTGTTGTCTAACTGTAAGTCTTCACAGTCTCTGAAGGTAGATACAGAAAGAAATGCTTCAGTTTCTTCAATGACACAATCTCCTGGCTATTGGGAATGAAATAAACGATTTTCTAAATATACCTTTCTCAAATGTCTAAACACATAGCAACACAGACATTTCTCCTCCCCTTGAGCATAAAGCATAAATATAGCACACCCCAGAAGGCAAAAGAAGGTTTCTAACATTAGGTATGTATCTTACAGATACAGAGAACTGTCATTAAACAACCAAGGAAGTGACGTGTGCAGGCTCCCTTGTGTTTTGTTTTCTGAGAGGTGGCCTTATTATGTAGCTAAGGACTTGCTGTATAGTCTATACTAGCCTCTGGATTCCTGTCACTCTGCCTCAGCCACCAGTACTCTGGGACTGCAGGTGTGAGCTGCCATCAGCCCTATACAGATTCTTTAAAATGTAAAGTGTTGGGGGTGGGTGTCTCTAGGTGACAAAGCAGGTGCCAGAATCAGCTGTTTGAGGCAAAGGTTTAAGTTATCTCTGATGCTTTCACCAGAGCGCCATCACAAAGACGGCGGTCACAAGACTCTACGGCAACTGTCTGCTCCTCTTCCATTTCTTTCTTTCTCTTTTCTTTCTTTCTTTATTTTCCTCCAGTACTAGGGATTAGCCCCAAGGTTTCTCACATGCTAGGCAAGCGTTATATACCACTGAGCTAATATCCTTAGGCCTTTCTTCGTTAACATTTGAGACAGAGTCTTGCAACTTAGCCAAAGTTAGTCTTGGCAATCTTCCTTCCTCCATCTCTCAATAAGCCTGGATTACAGGTATGTCCTAGCAGGTCTGGCAGCTGTTTTTCTTGGTTCTGTTTCTCATTTGTCCTCTGGGTATTATGTGATCTAGAATACAGACTATCTCCTATATCGCTTTCAGAGTTGCATTTCATCATGACATCTAACATAACCTTGAAGTCAGATACTCAGGGACATCTGCTCAACAAAAGCCAAAGCTCTGTTTCCTGGCACCCTCAGGACACTCTGCACGCATCCAAGGCCATAACAGGCCATCTCAGCAAGTGAGCTGCCCTGAACAGTGCTTTACTGCTCAGAGGGAAGGAACGAAGGCACATCCTGGATTATGACAAATGCAAGGAGGACGATCCTCCCTATGGTAGTCCCGGGGAGAGCTCGGCTTCTTGGGAGCACAGAAGGGTATGGTGAGCAAGGGAGGAGCTGGGAACAACACACCCTCAGAGTGAAGCCTTGTGAGGAGGGCATGCCTTCAGCCTAGCCTCACCCAAATCAAAGATCTCCCAGAAAGCTTGTGGCTTCTTCAGTCATCGCTAAGAGGCTGTCAGAACAATGCCTCCTGGGCCCAGTGCAGCAGCTCCATACTGCACACTTCCCTGTCACTATAGTCACTACAGCAGTGCAGTGGCTACAACACATAGGGGACCCCAAATAATTTCTTACAAGGTCATCTCAGGTTACATTTCAAAATTCTCTACATACCTCGTATTAGCTCATAAATATTCATGTCCATAAGTTCACATATTAGTGCAAGAGAACCAGATTTCCTGTCACTGCGGAAGAAAGCAGACTTTACTTTTTCTTGTCTTAATCAGAAAACATAGTCAAGTCCTTTAATATGCATTTGTACATGTTTCTGGTAAATAAGGCATTCTTACAAGAGACATTAATGGCCATGAGATTATTAAGATGGCACAGATTTTGACTTTGAATCAACATTTAGGCTAAAACTAATATAAAATACTATGAAAACTCTAAAGCAAAGCTCTAAAATCACCTTTAAAAAAGATACATCATGAAAATAGAACATTAATTACCAGCAGAAAGAAGAGAAAAGCTTGGGAGTTGATGAATTTAGATCAAGCTTTGTGGCTGCATGGTTAGTTTTTCTGTTTGTTTATTTTGTTTTACTGTTTGAGACAGGGTCTCTCCATTATGTAGCTATGGCTGTCTTGGAACTCATGTACACTAGGTTGGCCTCAAATTCATAGAGCCTTGAATTCATGGAGATCCACCTGCCTCGCCTCCCAAGTGTTGGGATTAAAGGCATGTGCCACCATACCCAGCTACACGTTTAGTTTGATTGTTCTATGTTATATATTACTTCAATAAAATCAAGATAACTTACGATGGGGGTGGGGGCAAAACCCAAAAACCCATCAGAGGAGAGAAGAAAGACAAATGCTATCACTTACACGGGGTCCGGGTCTGAAAGTGAGTAGCACAGAGGCCCGGGAATACCAACAAGCTTCTGATTTTACTCAGACCCAAGTCATGAAACTACATTGCCCCAGATGCTGCTCTGTGCACCTCTAGTCTGCCTATGCAGTCTGTCCTGCACTCACAGACCTTGGCACTGTGTACAGCACAGATGAATGCTCGCCTCCCATATGTGGCTGAGATGACTTCCAAGAACACTGCAGGCCAAGAGGCCACACAGCTCTGACAAGACTCAGCATTTTGATTTTCAACTACACTGTGCCATGACTGACATCTACTACACTTTTGTTGGCAGATATGTTCCTTTGAGACTTTGATAGGCCAGGTCCCCTGAAAGTTGTACATGGCTTCTATACCTAGGGCACCAACCCACAGAATGGCAGGTCCTGGAACCTGTAGCCTGACTTCCCAACTCAGTGAGTTCAGAAGCACAATGCAAATACAGTGGCAGGGTGGGGGTCCCATGGCTGTGGCCATGCTCTGCTTTCTTTTTTTTTTTTTTTTTGGTTTTTCGAGACAGGGTTTCTCTGTGGTTTTGGAGCCTGTCCTGGAACTAGCTCTGTAGACCAGGCTGGTCTCGAACTCCCAGAGATCCGCCTGCCTCTGCCTCCCGAGTGCTGGGATTAAAGGCGTGCGCCACCACCGCCCGGCTCATGCTCTGCTTTCTTGATTGACAGATAAACTTTATGCAAATTATTCTACGAACATGAATGAAAAACATCATGAAACTGTATCAATTATGATAAGAATTATGATAAGAAGGTGCTATGCATTCATAAGAAAGTAATTCACAACAAGGCATGGAGATCTAACTAAGCTGCAGGAGCCAAACCTTGAAGATACAGGCTTTCCAAACACGGGTAAACCAAAACATTTTCATATCAGGAATGAGACACAACTTGCTCAAGTAAAAATAAGATGAAGTGATAACTGTCACCCTCTCAGCTACGAAACAAATGTTTTAAATGTCTAGCCACGATAAAAAATAATCTTTAGTATTAAGTTTTCTACTTTCGATAACTTTCCAAGCTCAAATATACTTACAAAACCACTTCATGCAACGTAAGAATGTTTGGGTGTGGATTCAGGCGCCTCAGTGCTTGTATCTCTCGTAGATTGTTCACTTGCTCAATACTATTATGTAGGCAAAAATGCACAACTAATTTACAATTAGGTCAACTATAAAATTAAGAGTTATGAAATCACATTTATTTCCCATGATCAAAATGTAAAACCTCACTCATACTTCAAGTTAATCAAGTTTTATTTTTTCCACCAAAAATTTAAATTAAGAATAAACTAGTCATACATCTTCATTATCTTACAAGACTCAAAGTTTCTTTTTTGGTGCTGGGACTCAAACATATGCATGAGAGATGGGAGACATCAAATCAAGGCTTTTTTCTTTTCTTTCTTTTTAAAATTTTTTCAAGACAGGGTTTCTCTGTGTAGTCCTGGTTCTCCTAGAACTTGCTCTGTAGACCAGGCTGGCCTCAGACTCAGAGATCTGCCTGCCTCTGCTTCTGAGTTCTGGGCTGGGATCAAAGATGTGAGCCAGTACCACCCGCCTTAAATAAAGGTTTTATCATTTAGGACATAAAATTTTATCATCTATTATCACAAAAAGATTTTTGGTTGTTTCTTTTAACATAGAAATATATAAAATTCTAATTAAATGTGTTGAAAATATTTAATAATAATTTATGTTAAAGAAAATTTACTAACTCATTTATGAGAACTAAGCAACTAAACAAGTAACACTAGCTGAAAGTGAGCATTTCAAAGTTCTGGGGTACACCACTCTCATTATCATGGAAAAAGTCTGCTTTCTCAGCATTCATTTACCTGGAGACAGGTGAGTCCACCCCAGGATCTCCTGGATGAAGGGCACTGTATTTACTGCTCACATTTCAAAGCCTACCAAAACCAGTGCAAGGCCATGAGCTGGCTATTGCTACCGAAAAGTCCTTTGAAGAAACCACCCCATTTTGGGCTATGAGGATCACACCCAGACAAATAACCCATTGTTCCAGAGTCTTCCATCTCTGAGTCTCCAAAAAAGCTAGGGATGTCTATCTTCCTGACTGCTGGCTGGGTTCTGTTCTGCCAGCTTTTCCCATGTGGAAAGTTCAGCATGTTGTCTAGCTTCTCTGAGAGGTTATACCTATCAGCACATCAGTACACTTCTTCTTCTGAAACACACTGAGCCATGAAAGATGCTACCCAGAAAAAGGCGCAGGACCCAGGAAAAATTCCCCAAATGAACTGCATCCCAGAGCTAGGCGTCAGCTGGAAGGCCGACAGCTAGCTAACTGGAAGCCTGCTATAGTCCGAGAATATTTTTCACTGCCTTTCCCTGTTTCCTCCCTTGACCCAGCACAGTATTCAAAGATCTGTGTGTTTACACCTGCCCGTGGTTCCCTGGCTGAGTACCCCGGACCCCACCAACATCCTCTGCCACAGTAAAAGTGCCTCCCTAAATGCTTTTTGTAATTTATCCATTTTTATTTTATGTGCATTGGTGTTTTGCCTGCATGTCTGTGTGAGAGTATCACATTTTGAGTTACAGACAGTTGTGAGCTGCCACGTGGGTAATGTGAATTGAACCCAGGTCCTCTGGAAGAACAGTCAGTGCTTTTAACTCCTGAGCCATCTCTCCAGCCCCCCAAATGCTTTTTTTTTTTTTTTAATATTTATTTATTTATTATGTATACAACATTCCTTCCATGTATGCTTGCAGGCCAGAAGAGGGCACCAGATCTCATTACAGATGGCTGTGAGCAACCATGTGGTTGCTGGGAATTGAACTCAGGACCTCAGGAAGAGCAGTCAGTGCTCTTAACCTCTGAGCCATCTCTCCAGCCCCCCCCCAAATGCTTTTAAAACAGAAGCCGGGCGGTGGTGGCGCACGCCTTTAATCCCAGCACTCGGGAGGCAGAGGCAGGCGGATCTCTGGGAGTTCGAGGCCAGCCTGGTCTACAAGAGCTAGTTCCAGGACAGGCCCCAAAGCTACAGAGAAACCCTGTCATGAAAAACCAAAAAAAAAAAAAAAAAAAAAAAAAAAAAAAGGGCTTCCTACAATGTATTCTACAGAATATAATTTATCAGGAATTTTTTATTATTATCATAACATTCATCTACTGTATATATGTACATGTGTGTGTATGTGTGTATGAGCACATGTACATGCACCTGTATTATGTATTCTATAGAACATGATTTATCAGGAAAATGGATTTTTTTTATTATTGTTATTATCATTACATTCATCTGTTGTATTTGTTCCCCAGACAGTTTCTTTTCTATTTTGGCGTCATATAGACATATATAACTGAAGGTATCTATATAAATCTAGGAATCGCAAATGGGAGAAACAGGCAATATTTGTCTTTCTGAGACACAAACTTAGCGATCTGTCTGCCTCTGCCTCCGAAGTGCTGGGACTAAAGGCATGTGCGACCATACCCAGCTATTTATCATGAGGAGATTATGTTTATAAATTACTGAGATATGAATTTTGGGGGTTGGGGATGCTGTTCAGTTTGTAAAGTGCCTGCCTAGCATTCATGAGGCCCCAGGTTCAGTGCCTACCACCACATGAACCCACTGAATTTACAAAATTATTATCTTCTTGTTTGTTCTCTGCTTATCTAAGAATGCAAAGGCTGTTGATGCCAATGCACAGCTCTCATCTCAGAGGAAGAGACGGTTTATTCTGGAGTCACATAGGTGTGACTGTGGCTCAGAGTTTGATGCAGATACCATGTTCCAATGTGGATAACATTTTCCTGAAGTTCTTATAGTAACAGAACAAAGAAAATCTTTAATCACTGTACTTTAAAATACATTAATGGAGAGAAGGCTCAACAGTTAAAATCACTTGCTGTCATTACAGAGGACCTGGGTTGGTTGACAGCCACCCGTGACTGCAGCTCCAGAGGATCTGATCCCCTCTCTGGCTTCCAAGCGTACCTGCACACATTTGCTACACATACACACACCCAGGCCTACATAAATACACATGAAATAAATACACTGCTGGGAACAACAGGTAGGCAGGCTCCAGCAAAGCAAGGAGATTTCTGCAATAGGCCTCAGATGCAATCCGATGACATTCTTAGCCTTTGGTGGTGGAAAATCGTGGTCTTTTAGTACATTCCAGAAAGGATTTTTCCAAACAGTAAAAGAGCTGTTGATCAAATGAAGAGGTGAGCAATGAGCGGCTATGTAGGAGGCTAACAACTCTCTGTACTCCAGTTCCAGGAGACCTGATGCCCTCCTGGCCTCTATAGGCACCAGGCACACACAAATGCAGACAAAACACCCTCCCACACACAAACAACAACAATAATAATGAGGGCAACAACAACAACAACAATAGGGGCTGGGGAGATGGCTCAGTGGTTAAGAGCACTTGCTACTCTCGCAGAGGACTGGGTTCAGTTTCCAGTACACATATGGTGCTTCACAACTATCCATAATTATAATTCCAGGGGATCTGACCTCTGCAGGCACCTGGCATGCATGTGGTGCATATATACATGCAGGCAAACACTCAAACACATAAAATAAATCTAAAAAATAACACAATAATAAAATAACCAAAAGTAAAAAGGTTCTATATCAATATGGGGAAGTTATCAAGTTGTCTTCATAACTTCTTTGTATGTTTAACATAGTAATTTCTTTGATATAAAAACAAATCCATCTGCTCTAAAACCTCTTACTGCAATACTTCTTGGTCACAATGAGGCCAGCAATCATACAACAGGTTTTGACTCCTTGGTGTGATGCTCCCCGAGAAGATAAGACTTTAATGTGGGACGAGGCCACAGCTTAGGAAGTATCACCCAGGACCTGGAGAGATGGCTTGGTGGGTAAGAGCACTGACTGCCCTTCGATCCCCAGCACTCACATGGCAGCTAACAGCTGTTTCTAGCTCCAGTTCCAAGGGGACCTGATGCCCTCATCTGGTCTCCATGGGCATTGCATGCACACAGTACACAGATATACATGCAGGCAAAATACTCACAAACAAAAGATAAAAATAATGTAAAAAATTATAAAAGAAAGAAGCATCACACATTAGAAACTATAGCTCTAGGGCTACCACTTCCCACAAAGAGCAGAAGACCGCTCCTGGGGACCAAATTTCTCTCTTCCTATCTGCAGATTGTTTTCCCAATATATTAATACATTAATTGATTCATGTGAATAAGTTTCCAGGTACTCTATGACATTTCGCTGAGGTTTGATTTATAAAAACTCGCCATACACATACTGTGTGAAGTATACCACAATTTTACAAGCATGCTGTCGGTGTTAACACTGACGTCACTGTAAACTTGGACAAGAGAAACCCGTTGTATCTTAACTGTCCAAGGACATCTGTTATAGCTTACACACCTCTAAATGAATAGCAGCTTCCCACTAACATAAGATGCCTACTGTTCCGACCTGTGCTGGTCACATACCTTTCAAAGTGCTGCTTCATCTGTTTACAGGCATAGTAGTTTCCATCTCTCAGACTCTGCATCTTCATAACTTCAGAAAACGTTCCCTCTCCTATCTTGCCAATTGCTTTGTAGTCTATAAGTAGAAATAAAGCTTAATTTAATTTATGCATATATTTCATGCATATGAACAACAAACAATCTATCTCTGTGTAATTTCTCGACAACACTCTAGATCAGTTTTCCTAGCTCCTCACAGTCCCAGAGCTATGTTGTGTTGGCAACAAGGCACCAACTCCTGCTCTTGCAGTGTCTGCTCTCCCTGGAGAGAAGGGATGGCATCACTGTCCCTGCCAGAGGTGAAAGGCTCTAAACGGCTCCAGTAGGAGGAACAGGACATGGGCTGTGGCTCCAGGCAGATGTCAGAGCATCTGAGCAGTCTTCTGAAAGTCACCCCCCACCCCCCGTCCTGCAGAGCACCCAGCCCCTCTGCAGCTGTCTCCTAACATTCTCACGTGACCTAATTTTCTGAACGCTATCAGCAGCTGTTGTCCCTGACTTTGCAGCTGCTACCACCACCCCCATGCTGGGCAACGGTTTATGTCTCTGACCCAACTGTGTGACACACCTCTCTGCTTTAAATGTTTGGAGTTTTCCAGGTAACAGCAATGTGAGCTTAAAAGGAATGTGCCCGTGAACAAAGCCCTATAGGCACACGGCTCTAGTGGCTGTGGAAGCAGCAAGAAGGCGGTGAAGGGCTGCCTGTCCTCGACCAAACATCCATGGTCTCCTGGCACAGGGGAGGTGATAGGGAGTCAGGTGATATGACTAGACACCGTCACAGGGTGTCTCAAGGAAAAGCCAGGCACAGCCACGAATCACTGCTTTCCAAGCAGAAATGGAAGAATGGGAACATGCTGGGAGCACCAGGCCCATGGGCAGGAACAGTTTCTACAGACCAAATAACAGAAGACTGAGACGACAAGACCCTTTGGCAAAGGGCAGGCCAAGAGCCTTCTCAGTAGGGCTGGGAAACTGCTCAGCGGGAAGAATGCTTACCTAGGGCAGGAGGCCCCAAGTCCCATCTTTGGTACCACAAAAGACAAAGCCACGTAAGAAAATATGGTGGGAAGAAAGTTACCACCCCAGTGGCAGAGCTTTGAGGAAGCTTCTGTAACTGAGAAGCAGAGGAAGAAGCCAGGAAGAAAGCAAGGCGGAGAGCTGGGTCTGCCTAACAGAGAACATGGATGGGTGCAGAGCAGAAGCAACTGTGGGAAGCAGCTGCACAGAAGCAAGACTGACTAGGCCAGCCTTGGCCTTCAGACCCAGGGAGCATCCACATAGCAGCCTTGACGGAGGCAGCCCTAAAGGAGGCATTGCATCTGCAGGCATGCACACTTGCATCCTTGGCTAAATTTCTTTTTCTGTTTGTTTACTGAGACAGGATCTTTCTATGTAGCACTGGGTGTCCTGAAACTCACTATGTAGACCAGGCTGGCCTTAAACCCGCAGCAATCTGCCTGCCTCTGCCTCCCGAGTGCTGCGGTTAAAGGTGTGAATCATCAGCCTGGCTTGGAATTCATTCTGTTGCTGTTGCTTTTTGCTTTAAATAATTTTAATTGCTGGGCAGTGGTGGTGCACACCTTTAGTCCCAGCACTAGGGAGGCAGAGGTAGAAAGACCTCTGTGAGTTTGAGGCCAGCCTGATCTACAGAGAGGGCTCCAGGACAATCAAGGCTACACAGAGAAACCCTGTTTTAAAAAAAACAAAAAAAAATTTTTATGTTATGCATATGGGTGCTTTCTCTGCACATGTCTGTACCACATGCTTGTCTGGTGTCCACAGAGGCAGAAGAGGCTGTTGGATTCCCTGGGACTGGAATTCATATTTGAACACATAAAATGTACGAGAAAGGGTAGGTCATCTGCAAAGATGTCCAACAAACTATGATTTCAATACAGAGCATGCCACAACTGACGGGGAAACCAATGTGTAGTGAATAGAAGCACCCCAGCGACACCCTCCGCCCTCTGTGTGCTTCCTGGGGACAGGGAGGTGCGACCAGCTTTTGCATTCTGCTGACTCATTTCTGCCCCATGTGAGCATTCCACACTAAGCACACAATACTTGAACAGGTAGGAGGAAGGTGCTGGAAAGAAAGAGTCCACACTTCCGCAATTATTAGTTTCCACTCTCAGGAGACATGCCACAGATAACATTTAGAGACAAAGACAGCTATCATATGTCACAATACAAAACTAGGCTTATAAGATCATTTCCAATTATTAAGGAGGTATTATGAAACAGCTATAAGTTGAACCATTATATTTTGCTGACTGTACTTTCAACTAATAATTAGAAAGATGGGAAAATATGCAAACATGATGCCAAGAAAAATAAAAGAAGGAACTGGAGAGATGACTCAGAGGTTAAGAGCACTGATTATTCTTCCAGAGGTCCTGAGTTCAGTTCCCAGCAACCACATGGTGGCTCACAACCATCTGTAATGAGATCTGGCGCCCTCTTCTGGCCTTCACACACACATGTTGTATACATAATAAATAAATCTTTAAAAAAAATTTAAAAAAAAAGAAAAAGAAAAGAATAGCAATGAGCTCACATATGTATGCATAGGAAAAACTGAATGCAAAAATCCCATGTTTTGCATTTATATCTAGGTAGGAATAAAGGTGACTTTAATCTTCTTCCTAACTCTTTTCTATATTGTTCAATGATCAAATACATTTATCTCAAATGTTTGTAAAGATGGGCATTTTACCAGACAGTGGTGGTACACACCTTTAATCCCAGCACTCAGGAAGCAGAGGCAAGCCGATCTCTGTGAGTTCGAGGCCAACCTGGTCAAAAAAAAAAAAAAAGATGGGCATTTCAAGACCTTTAAGAAATCAAGGAACTTGCTTGCTGTGGGAGCTCCTTTGGCCAATAGTGTTTTTAAGATAGCAGCCCACTTGGGCTATTGGGCAAAGGGGCTCCACAGCACTTGCTGGCTAAGAACCAACAGAAAATAAAGCAAACTGTCTTAAAGGGGAGATCAGTGTAGAGCGGTCGTCTGTGAGCAGGCTGCAGACGAGAGCTCAACTTTAGGAGGAGGAATCTAACACTATCAATTCCAAAGTGTTTCACCACAAGTAAATTGGGCAGGCTTGCTTTGAAAATGGCGGGGGGGGGGGGGTCAACTGTGAACTTTAAAATGTTAAGTGCACAAACAGCATCCTAGCTGGCTCTAGACCATTGAACCAGCAACAAACTGAACCCGCTCCCCCACTGATGGCTGGAATAGATAAAGGGTCACTTGTTTCCCCCTGGCTCTGCTGGCAGACACAAGGTCTGGGGTATAAAATAAGAATGACAGGTAGGAAGAGAGAAAGCAAGAGCCCTATGGGAAAACACCAGGAAAAGCACCTTTCCTGCCAAGGGAATCTGACCTATTTCACAGGCCATCAAAATAAAAGCATGGCCTGCAAGGAAGGCACAAGACAGAGCTGGGAAGGAGGCACAGAGCTGTGCTACTTGAACTAAAAGCCTGGTCCCATGCTCAGTTATCCAGGGGGAAAACCACAGGAGTAAAAGGCAGAGAAAAGTAAACCATGGCCTACAGAGGAGTTCATCTGGGCTAATTAAAATTCTACTCATTCTTGTTCAATTACATCTGTGGATGTGGAATTCAAACCTATTAGCACTTGAAAAGTGAGGCCAAACTTGCCTTTCATGAAACCTGTGTTGAGTGTAACACTTTCATTCGCAGCTGCTCCCAGCCATGGTGGGCCAGGTCACACCCACCACGCAGCCCAGACAAGCGGCTGGGTGAGAAGGGCTGAAGAGGTTAATGCTGAGGGCAGCCGGAATCTACAGGAAGAGAATTCCACCCACTCAAAGCTTTCTGAGAGATTAAGTAGTTCAAACCACACTACTAAAACCAGATCAGGGCTCTGAACAAAAAAGGTTGTACTCAATTAATTATTTCTGTGGTGAGCAATATTGTGACCTGAATTACCAAACATGGCAAAAACACAAAAGTACACAAAATTACTCAAAAGCTAGTAACCATCTAAATTTAAACCACATTCACTAACCCAGGTAGTCTACTACTAGGAATGCATGGCACTGGTGACCCTGCAGCCCCCCAAAAAATCTGTATTACAATGTGTATACACAGAAAACTGATGCACTTTAAGAATACTAAACAGGACCAACTGTGTCAAGTCGGGAAGATCCTGGAACTAACGAACAATTTACTGGTTGAATTTATTACAAAGCCAGCATTGCTTTCATTTGTTTTTATTTCAAAAGTTGATACTGGTGGATCTGTTTATAAAACAGAAGGTGATGTGCATACTAGGAAGAAAATGGGAAAGGGTGACTGAGAAAGCTTGCAGCCCTATGAAAGCAGTGGCGGCAGCAGTGTGTAAATCTCCCCGGTGAGCACACACGCCAGCTGCTCTTCTCAGAGTGCACTGAATAAACTTCTTTCAAAACACAAATCTCTGATATAAAAGCAAATCATTATCACCCTTTAGTAGTATAATTTTGCTTTTGTTTTTGTAGGTATGTCTAAATAATCCATTAGAAAGTTCAGACAGGCCGGGTGGTGGTGGCGCAGGCCTTTGATCCCAGTACTTGGTGGATCTGTGAGTTCGAGGTCAGCCTGGTCTACAGAGAGTTACAGGACACTCAGTGCTATATAGAGAAACTCTGTCTTGAAAACCAAAACAAGGGCTGGAGAGATGGCTCAGAGGTTAAGAGCATTGGCTGCTCTTCCAAAGGTCCTGAGTTCAATTCCCAGCAACCACATGGTGGCTCACAACCATCTGTAATGAGATCTGGTGCCCTCTTCTGTCCTGAAAGGATACATGCAGGCAGAACACGATACATGATAAATAATTAAATCTTTACTTACAAAAAAGAAAAACAAAACAAAAATAAATAATAAAATTAAAATTTCCAGACAGGAGGCTGGGCGTTGGTGGTGCTTGCCTTTAATCCCAGGTGAATCCCTGAAGTTCGAGGCCAGCCTGGTCTACAAGAGCTAGTTCCAGGACAGCTAGGACTACTACACAGGGAAACCCTGTCTCGAAAAACCAAAAAAAAAAAAAAAAAAAAAAAATCCAGTCTGGATAAAAGATGAGAATTAGATGAGGGCAGAAAAAGTCTGAATTTTCCACTTTCATTCTTTCCTTCTCATGTCTTCCACCCGCTGGACAGCAAGCAAGGCATTCACTCCTAACTTCCGTGTGTCAAACACAATGCATGACACATCCACCATCTCCTCTGACCCTTGAACAAATCCTCTGAGATAGTTGTCACTATACCTGTTTCAAGATGAGGGCTGAGGGGACTGGAGAGATGGCAGCTAAGAGCACTTACTCAGATTTGATTCCTAGCAGACTGGAATGGTTTATTCTGATATGGAAACTAGAGCCATGAAGAAAACCAGTGTAACAAAGGTCAGTAATGGGCCTGTGGCTGCCATATTTGCTTAGCTCTGTGCTTGGCTGCAGTGTGCACCTAGCTCCTTGCTGCAGTGTCTACCTAGCTCCTGGCTGCAGTGTCTACCTAGCTCTGTGCTGGCTGCAGTGTGCACCTAGCTCCGTGCCTGGCTGCAGTGTGCACCTAGCTCCTGGCTGCAGTGTCTACCTAGCTCCTGGCTGCAGTGTCTACCTAGCTCTGTGCTGGCTGCAGTGTGCACCTAGCTCCTGGCTGCAGTGTCCACTTAGCTCCATGCCTGGCTGCAGCATTCACCTAGCTCCTGAGCCCATGCTCTTAACTTCACCCTGGGACACCTTGCTACTCACTGTGCAAACAATGCACAAGGCAAAGAGAAAGGACAGAAAAACTGACTAAACATGATTGTCACCAAAAACTTGGCCATGATTAATTTCTGAACAAACAATGGCCACCAATGATTCAAAATCAAACAAATCATAAAGCTGAGGTGCATCTAGTACCTAGCCATGCTGCAACATACCGTGACTTTCCGGAGCCTTGGTACTGAACAAACAACAGGGCGCCAGCTCAGCAAACGCCATCATAACCCACAGCACCAGTGAGCCCTTGCTGGGTTCTTACTAAATTTACAAAGATTTCTGTTTGTACAGGAATATAATGAACTGGTTACAGAAAACAAGACTCTTCATATTTTCCTATCATCATTTCTCAGCACATGAGTATTAGTATTATCTCCAGACTGTACTGTATTAGAACAGGGTTCTCAACCTGTGGGTCATGACCCATTTGGGGGTCAAATATCAGATATCCTGCATAGCAGATATTTACATTACAACTCATAACAGTAGCAAAATTATAGTTGTAGATAGATGTTTCTGTCCTGTCTGTCCTGCAGCCTGGTCCCACAGCCATTCAGTCCAAATAAACACACAGAGGGTTATATTAATTACAAACTGTTTGATCTATTGTTCAGGCTTATTATTAACTAGCTCTTGCAACTTAAATTAACCTGTAACTCTTGTCTATGTTCAGCCACGTGACTTGGTATCTTTTCTCAGTAAAGCATTCTCATCCTGCTTCCCCTGCATCTAGCTGGTGACTGACTCTGTGCTTTTCTTCTTCCCAGAATTCTCTTAGTCTGGTGGCCCATCCTATACTTTTTGTCTGGCTACTGGTCAATCAACGTTTTATTAAACTAATATGGGTGACAAATCTTTACAGTGTAAAGATCCCATAATATTAGTTATGAAGTAGCAATGAGATAATTTTATGGTTGGGGGGGTCATCACAACATGAGGAATTGTGTTAAAGACTACAGCATTAGGAAGGTTGAGAACCACTGGATTAGGAAGTCAAATTGCCATTTGAGTACCTGACAAGTTGTACTTCAAAAAAAATTGTTAAATATGGTTGGAGAGATGGCTCAGTGGTTCTCTTGCAGAGAACTGGGATTTGGTTCCCAGCACCCATGTGGTGGCTCATAAATGACTGTCACTCCAGTTCTAAAGGATCCCTGTTGTGACCTTTCCAGGCACTGTATGCACATGGTGCACAGGCATACATGCAGGCAAAACACCCACACGTATAAGAAAAAATATTTAAAGATTAAGTTTGCATATATAATTTGCATTTTATCATGTATCTGTTTTTAACTTTTCTGAGCTTTTGTTTCTTCTTTTTTAAGTGTGTATAAACGGTGCTTGTGTGTGTGTGTGGTGTGTGTGTGTGTGAGAGAGAGAGAGAGAGAGAGAGAGAGAGAGAGAGAGAGAGAGGATATCATAGCTGAGCTGAGAGGAAAAGCTCTGATGCTGGTCTTCATTTTCTACCTTATTTGTAGCAAGGTCTCTTGTGTTTACCACTGCATATGCCTGACCTGCAAGCTTTTGGGGAATATCCTATCTCTGCCCCCAGTCCCACAGTAAGAATGCTGGGATTGCAGGTACACGTTATTGCATAAGACTTTGTTCTGTTTTGTTTTGTTGCGACAGCAGCTCTCTAGGGTGTAGCCTTGGCTGTCCTGGAACTTGCTATGTAGACCATGCTGGCCTCAAACTCAAAGAAGTTCGACTACCTCTGTCTCTGAGTATATAAAAGTAGTCTTCCTTCCTTCCTCCCTTTCTTCCCTCTCTCCCTCCCTCCCTCTCTCCTTGCCTTCCTTTTTTTGTTTTCTCTAGATAGGGTTTCTCTGTGTAACAGTCTTGGCTATCTTAGAACTCACTCTGTAGACCAGGCTGGCCTTGATCTCACAGAGATCCGCCTGCCTCTGACTCCCGAGTACTGGGAATAAAGGCATGCACCACCACTCGGCGGTAATCTTTCTTAAAGGAAGGAATACAGTGGCACAAGACTGTATAGAAGGCAGAGGAAGAGGGACTGCCCCAACTTTGAGGCTAGTTTGGTTTAGACAGTGAGTTCTAGGCTAGCCAGGGCTGTCTCAATCAACAATAAAACTAAAAGCAGAAAAGTTAAAAATAAAATGAATATGAGGGATTGATAGACACACATACAAGCATACACAGGACATGGTAAGAGTGGTCACCTCTAGAGCCTGGAACACAAAGGGTCCGGGAGGAAAGATGGACAAACAGAATGCCCAAATGATCACTTCTACCCAGTAAAACATCAGCTGACACCAGGTACTCTGGAAGAAAACACTGGAAAGGCGACATATCACCTGACATACGACTTACAAGGTACTTAATTAAACTACAGCTAATCATGAGAAAACCATCAACTGAATCCAAATTTGGAAACCAAAGAAATATAATACCAAAATATAATTTGTGATTCTGGAAACAAAACAACCATAACAGACAATTCCTGAGTCAATGGAAAAGACTGAAATAGGAAGCGTATATTGAGTACCAGCTGTAGTGAGGTGTCCCATTTTCCAAACACATCTGCCATGGATAATGTGTGGATCAGCATGTGGCAATATGGCCATATGTGACTATGTAGGGAATGCCCTCGTTCTGTGTGAGGGAAGTGAATGTTCACAGGCACACACATGCCATGCTATGTGTGTGGAGGTCAGAGGCAACCTCAGGTATTGGTCTTCACAGAGTCTCTTGTTGGCTTCCGAGTGGCCAATGCAAAGGCTCTTAGGCTCCCAGGGCTTCCTGTCTCCACCTCCCATCCTGCTGGAAGAGTACAGGAATTATAGACAGGTGCTACTGCCTCTGGCTTTCCGGCAGTCAGAGGGGACAGAGCTCAATTCTCATACTGGTAGAGTAAGCACTTTATCCACTGAGCCATCCCTAGCCTCAAGTCCCTGGACCTTACATATACTTGCTGAATTAGTAGTAGCGAAATGTGATGATGTCTACAACTAACTCAGTGCAAAGAAACAAATCTGTCAACTAAACAAAGAATACCAGAGCAAAATGAGTATGCAAAATAAGACAAAATAATGAAAAGACTTAGAAATATGCGGGGTACCCTCTTAATTCTTCTGCACATTTGAAAATGAAATACTTGGGAAGAGCCGGGCGGTGGTGGCGCATGCCTTTAATCCCAGCACTCAGGAGGCAGAGGCAGGCGGATCTCTGTGAGTTCGAGACCAGCCTGGTCTACAGAGCTAGTTCCAGGACAGGCTCCAAAGCCACAGAGAAACCTTGTCTCGAAAAACCGAAAAAAAAAAAAAATACTTGGGAAGGAAAAGACGAATATATAGATAACATGTGTCTATAAGTGTGCACTATGAAGTAACAGTATAAAGATCTTTGTAGGCTGTGCGTTTTCATTGCAGCTTTGTGAGGCATTAATGAAAATGATAACCACGCTGAACTTGGTAGCACAGCCTGTAATGCCAGCACCTGAAATATGGAGGCAAGAGGATCAGGAGTTCAAAGCCGGTCTCAGCTACATATCTAGTTCAAGGTCAGCCTGGGCTAAATGAGATCCTGCTCTCAAAGAAAATTCCCCCAAAACAAAGCGATAACCATATAAACACTATTGGACAGAAGAAATGAAAATGCATGATAAGGGGTGAATGAGATCACTTATTTTTTAAATATTATGTAATTTATGTTACATAGAAATTACTGCATGGTAATCAAAATATAATACTACAATAGCATAATATATTCTTTTTTAGCCATTTTTTTTTATAATATATTCTTTTTTTTTTTTTTTTGGTTTTTCGAGACAGGGTTTCTCTGTGGTTTTGGAGCCTGTCCTGGAACTAGCTCTTGTAGACCAGGCTGTATAATATATTCTTAATAGCAAGAGGAACTGTAATTTTTCTGCACCTCCGGCCACAACTATAAAAGGCAATCATAACTGTATTGCTGTGCAAACCAAACAGCCGTCCCAACAAAGCCAACCTGGCTAGTAGTCGCACTAGGATTTAAGTTACCCACAAACCCCAAAATAAGTCAATTTTTTCCAGCCCTTCTACTTTCTAGAATGACTGCCTCAGTTCCCAACTTTTAAGTGACCGTTTTAAATTCCGCTGAAAGGTTGCTTCAAAAATACTAACTTAGCTCAAAAAGTAAGACACAGCCCAGCTATGATCGCGAATGCCTTTTAAGCCGCTGTCCGCAAACGGCCGGGAGAAACAGTGTGAGCGCTCAGAGCCCACAGCCGAAGGTCTGAGAATTTCAGGTGCGACCTAACACACAGACGAACGAGTGAATGAATAAAATCACACTCAAGTGCCCAAGCTCCAGCATAACCGCCCTGCCCCGGTGCCTAAGCCGGAGCGGCTCCGGAGCGGCCTCAGGGCGGCGCCGCCACACAGGCCCCGGGGACCCTCGGCCCTTCCCCGGCCCCACTCACTCTTCATCCTGAACGCGGATGACGGCGACAGTCCGTGGTCGGACCCGGGCCGAAAAGAGACGAGACTGTGGAACCGGCCTTCTGTTTTCCTGAGGCGGCTTCCGGCTCGTGGATCTTCGCAGTGGTCCCTGGCTGGAAAGCGTTAGGATCCGGCCGCCATATTGTATTCCTGTTGCCCTAGCAACCGCCATACCGCCCCCCCCCCGGGGAGGGGACTAGGCCTAAGGCTGCCGTCCACACATGCGCAAAAGAGAACCGCGCCTGTCTGTTCACGCATGCGCAGTGAGACCAGCCGCCTCAGTTTGGTCGCTAAGCAACCTCTCTCATTCTCCCTCCTTCTCTCTCCTTTAAATTTAAGTACAGTTTCTTACCTTAGTGCGTAGGCGTCCTTGGCGGGGCTGACTCTTCCCAGCTCTCCTGAGAATGTAGCGATGTGAAAGCTGATGCACGAACCACGTCCTTGAGCTTTCACTGACTGCAACACCCCTTGGCACCTGTTCTGTGCCAACACCTACTGTTGAGCCTCTACCAGCCGGGTTTATAGCGACTGTTCTGTAAACGTTTCACTTTTTCAGCAAACATTCGTTTGCTCCAAGCACTGTTGCAGGCATTAGGGATATAATGAAAAGCAGTGTGGTCAAGATCCTACATTACTTATTTATTTATGGCAGGGATATATGTTTTTGTTTTTGTTTACCAAGACAAGGTTTCTCTGTGTAGCTCTGGTTGTCCTGGAACTCACTATGAAGAACAGGCTGGCCTTGAACTCATAGAGATCCACCTGCTGGGATTAAAGGCCCACGCCTTCACACCCGACCCCCTAAATTGTTACTGTGAAGTTGAAAAATCCTCATTCCAAGGAGCTGCAGTGAGGACAAATGAGACATCTCTGGGGCTTCACCCAATTTCTTGCTGGCTTTTGCCTGAGGCCTGAGAGGTCTGACGCACAGCAAATGTTCAATAAATGTTTGTCCAAAACCAGGGCGCTTCAGCATCTGCCGCTTCTCTGATATTCCTGTCTGGCTAGGGGCAAGCCTGGTTTTATGCCAGTGTTGAGGATGCAGGACAAAGTTTTTACTTGAGCCAGTTACACAGGTAAATGAGAGAAGCACTTAGCTGACTTGGGCTGCAGAAGCCAATGCCCTGTTGTGGGAGTCCCAGAGTGGCAGAAGGCTTTGTCAAGGTCACCTACTGGTGGTCGCTGAGCTCAGAGAGTAGTCCGTGGTTTCTAACTCCCTGTGCTTCTGCCACATTCAGACGAGAAACTGTGCAAAAGGCTTTCAACAGTGTGCATGTTTTAGGGAGGAGAGGCGTGTTTCAAACGGGTCCCTGAACAACTGATTTGTTTTAGCAAGTTAGAAACAACATCTGCAAAACCTTTCTGTTTGCCTACTTTTCGTTTTTATTCTCTAACAGTTTTGATATAACACATGTGCGATAAAACATTTAAATTCCGATTTCCCGTTCGGCTTTCCATTTCTCTCCCCACCCAAGAATTAACAAACAGGAGTTCAGTTTCTATATGGAACATTTCACAGGTCCTAAGACGGGAGTGTGGTCTTGTGATTGCTGAGGGACAGTGGTCTCTATTCTAGAATTCTCTAGTTGTTGGTCTGCCCCCCCGGGGGGGGGGCAGAAGCAAAACGTGATCAGACAGGCAAGAAGGACTCAACACTTTCCAGAAGCCGCCAATGGATAATGGATGTCCAGAGTCCAAAGGAAAGATAAACAAGGGAGGAAAGACCCTGGGATGAGAGGAAGGAGATCCAACACGGGCAAGGAGGAATGGGATTCAAAGCAGGGGAGATGCGCAGGGCAGTGGGCGTGCAGAACAGCCAACCCAGATTATAGCAAGAAGCTCTGGAAGGGAGCCTCCAACTGGGAACAACAAACGAAACAAAATAATACAACTGTTCTCTGATCATGTGTCTGACTGCTTTAAAAAGGAATACAAGCCGGGCGGTGGTGGCGCACGCCTTTAATCCCAGCACTCGGGAGGCAGAGGCAGGCGGATCTCTGTGAGTTTGAGGCCAGCCTGGTCTACAAGAGCTAGTTCCAGGCCAGGCTCCGTAGCTACAGAGAAACCCTGTCTCGAAAAACCAAAAAATAAATAAAAATAAAAATAAATAAATAAAAATAAAAAGGAATTCAACAGTCCAATCAAATCAGTGACTCTCATGTAGAAAACTAAGCAAAGAAACACAGGACAACACAAAAAGTTCTACCAGAGAGAAATAAATAGCTGGAGGTGCGCTCATTTCGTAGTTTGTTTAGCTCTCATGAAGCCCTGGGCATAGCCCAGCCCCCAGCACAACACAGCCTAGGCAGTGAGTGCCTGTATTCCCAGAGAACCGCTGGGGGATGGAAACAGGAGTTAAGTGCCATTCTCAGTTGTGAGGCTAGCCTGCGTTATATGTTACTCTCAAAAAAGCGAACAAGTAAAAATTCAGAATGTGGTCTATTTTAAATGCCGCATATAAAGACACACATCCACCCCCTTAAGAAAACTTAATATTTGGTACCATTTATTTTGCCTAATGGCTTCTGAGTTCCGTGGGTCTCGGGTTCCCCCTAGCGTTCACCATTAGTCACTGCGCCTGGCGGTGTTCAAGCCTTGGGGATGCTTAGTGCTGCCCCCCAACCCGCAACCCCCACCAGGTTCCGATCAGACCCTTGGGAAAGCGAGCTCGAACTCCCAGTGTCTCCTAAGGTTCGCTTGGCTGCGGCTTTCTGGAAATCACGACGTGGTGGGGGAAGATGATTTATGATATAAACCTGAGATGAAGCAGGGACTGTGAAGCAGATTGCAAATAGGGGCGTAGGGAAGCCTGCCCTTAGTGACATTAGGAGTCTTGCTAAAGTCTGGGGTGTAGGGAAGCACAAAAGTCACCTGGCCTCAAACTCACCTGCACCACCATGAACACCTGATCCCCCCCCCCACACACACACACACACACACACTCCCCGCCTCTACTTCCCAAATGCCGGGGTTTCATACCGGCTAGCGCTGCTTCGCCCAGCTAAGTTATTTACCGGCTTGCAGAGACAGGTTCTGTCGGGAACTTACGTCGAACCTCCTGTCCCTGCCGCACGAGTGAGCCCCCTCTCTGAGTTTGGTTTTAGAGGAATCTGTAAAGTGACTTATTCTGGACACGGGGTTACCAGGCACAAAATAGTTACTATTTTAGTCTAAGTTCGCGGTATTGCCAGAATTTACACTAAAATGCTGGGCTGGTGGCTCAGTCTTTTGTTTGTTTTATTTTGTGTTTGAGAAAAGCTTAGGTCCTATTCACTCCATGTATTACTGTACTTAGGAACGATTTATAATGGCATTTTCGAGCCAGGCGGAGGGGTGTGTGCCTGTAATCTCAGTATTTGGAAAGCTGAGGCGGGAGAATTGCCGCAAGTTGAAAGTAAGTTAGATGTGAATATCAGACCCTTTTGGGATGAAGTTGAATATCTTTCTAGCCATCGGCTGTCAGAAACTCAGTGGAGTGGACGATGAGTACAAGCTTCGTACAGACACTAGGGGAAAACGAGGAGTCTTTTGAATACGCTAAACTTTTGGACAAGAGAATGAAGGAAGCCGAAGAAAAACGCCAGGAGCAAATTTCTAAGATACGTAAGCTCACTAAGAGTTTCTGCTTCTGAGTCCAGTCAAAATTAAGTCTTTAAGAGCAACAAATAAATAATCAGACAAGAAAGGGAAGAAGGAAGAACAAAGGAAAGAGGAAGGAAGGAAGGAAGGAAGGAAGAAGGAAGAAAGATAGATAGATAGATAGATAGATAGATAGATAGATAGATAGATAGATAGATAGATAGATAGATAGATAGATAGATAGATAGATAATCCCAGCACTGGGAGGCAGAGGCAGGCGGATCTCTGTGAGTTCGAGACCAGCCTCGTCTACAAAGGGAGTTCCAGGACAGGCTCCAAAGCTACAGAGAAACCCTGTCTCGAAAAACCAAAAAAAAAAAAAAAAAAAAAAAAGAGAGAGAGAGAGAAAAGGAGGGAAGAAAGAAGGAAGGGAGGGAGGGGAAGAGAAAGAATAAGAGAGACAGGATTCAGATCCGCAAAGGAGGAAGCCAAGGTCCTACCTGCTGCTGGTGACTGAATGCTGGGGAATTCGGTGGTTCTTTGCATTTGTCTGGATTTCCGTGCCCTAAGTTTGATTTAGCTATACTAAAGGCGCCAGCAGACCTAAAGGCTGCAAAGATTTTCGGAACTCTGACCTGGGATATTTGAAAGTTTCCTGACTTTGAACAGGCAGCTGGCATTTTCCTTGGGGAAGTCTGGGTTCTCTGTAGGAGGTCGCCTTCCCTGGAGCCCTGGGTGACGGTTCTTCCTTCTGGTCAAGGGGTTAATACACAGAGAATGAGCTCGGGTGAAGCAGTAGCACGTGGGAAAGCCTGCTGTTTGGAACTCGGAAGAGGAAGAGGAGGAGCCAGACAGCGGGGCACAGGACGCCTAAACAAACCTTGTAGGCGATCAGAGAGAGCTGAGCTCTTGTCTGGCCGGTTAGCTCAGTTGGTTAGAGCGTGGTGCTAATAACGCCAAGGTCGCGGGTTCGATCCCCGTACGGGCCAGAGATATTTACTCTTTTTATAAGAAACTTGAAAATGGAAGCGACTACCTATCTCAACTCTGAAAGTTGTCTAACCTGGGGAGTCGTAACCAGACTGTGCGCCACAGAAGTTCCTCCTGCGCCTTGTCGCCAGCCGCATAAGTCCCTTGCACGCTCTTTAGGACATCATAAGTTAAGCTTTCAAATAATCTGCGGCCTTAAACGCTGCTCCTGTCATCCCGGACCTCTTCCAAGTTTCCAGCTCCTCTGGCGACGCCGGTGGAGCTCAGTGTTTTTGGAGTTCATGCTGAAAATGCAAGTCAGGGCAACGCATTCCTCAGGTATTTCCCGCAAGCTGGGCGGTCTGGGCAAGGCCAGCCAAGGAACGCTGCGGGGTTTTCAGAGATTGACCATAGATCTAGAAACCTTCGCCTGACTCTGCCTCCCTCCTGTCAAAGATTTTCAGCTACCCACTTCTTCCTCTTGGTTCTGAATTTGGAGGCAGAGAACAGATTTCTCACGGAATGCTCGAGTCTCTGGGCCGGTCAGCGCTGTTTAGTTTAACAAACAAACACCTCTTAGCTCCTATGTGGGTACAGGGGTTGGATTTTGTTTTCCGTAGCTCAGGCTCACCTTAAACACAAGATCCTCCTGCCCTCGCCGCCTGAGAGCTGAGACTAAGTATGGACCTCCCTACCCCTTTCTCAAATGTAGAAGAACTCCGAATTAGACAGCAGCAGCTGAAGTCTTGGTAAGAGCTTGAGATGTATTAAGAGCTATGGATTCCATACCAGTGAGTAGGACTGTTGTTATTACAGACAAAATAATGGATTATTGGCATCCAGAATAAAACACATGCCGTGTCTTGGGTATAATAAGTTCCTGGTTAGACCCAGGGACACAGTAGGGAGTGGAGCTGGGCACAGAGACTAGATCTCGACCTTGCTTTCCTATTCACCCTCACCTGACCATTGCTTTCCACCATGGGGGAGGGGCAATGATCCCTCTACTGTGAACTTGGCCTTCTGCACAGAAGGGTTGGGCCCCTCTAGCTTGTGCCTTGTAGATGTGAAACTGTGGTAACCAAGCTGCAACAAGATCAGCTCAAGGAGCGATAACCTTTGTTCGGTTTTCTTTTTATTTATTTATTTATTTTATTTTCGAGACAGGGTTTCTCCGTAGCTAGCTCTCGTAGACCAGGCTAGCCTTGAACTCACAGAGATCTGCCTGCCTCTGCCTCCCGAGTGCTGGGATTAAAGGCGTGCGCCACCACCGCCTGGCTCGGTTTTCATTTTTAGAGCTAAGGGATGAAGCTAGGCCCTGCTAGTGTCCGGTGACCTCTAAGAAGCTGTGTCCCAGCCCTTCGGACTGTGGTTTTTGACATGACTTTTCTGTAGTGAACATGGAAGAGATGGTGAGGGATTGGCTCTTGTTCTTTTTTCGTTTTATTGATTTATTTAGTTAGTTAGTTAATATGTATATCTGCAGGCCAGAAGAGGGCACCAGATCTCATCAAAGATGGCTGCGAGCCACCATGTGGGTGCTGGGAATTGAGCTCAGGACCTCTGGAAGGCAGCCAGTGCTTTGAACCTCTGAGTCGCCTCTCCAGCCCCAGGCTTGGCTCTTTGAGTAGAGCAGAAAGAAAACGGTTGTTTTTTCCCTTGTCACTTTGACTCTCTGATAACTGGATTCTGTTGTGGGTGAGCTGTCTGACAGCAGGAAGAATAGGCAGATTTCTGCCTTCAAAACAAACACGGAAAGGTGTTCAGAACGCACCACTGTGGAATAAAGATTATTTGGGAGGGGGCTGGAGAGATGGCTCAGTGGTTAAGAGCATTGCCTGCTCTTCCAAAGGTCCTGAGTTCAATTCCCGGCAACCACATGGTGGCTCACAACCATCTGTAATGAGGTCTGGTGCCCTCTTCTGGCCTGCAGACATACACGCAGACAGAATATTGTATACATAATAAATAAATAAATAAATAAATATTTTTAAAAAAAAAGATTATTTGGGAGTTTGGAGAGATGGCTAAGTGGTTAAGCTGTTTGGTTCCCAGCACCTATGTCAGGACGCTGGCAACCAATAGTTCCAGGGCATTAGACACCTTCTTCTGGCCTCCATGGGTACCCGCACACATGTGACATTTACTTACACAGACACATGCACATAAATAAAAAATAAACCTCAAAAAATATTTTAAGTCAGGCTGTGGTGGCACATACCTTTAATTCCAGCACTCAAGAGGCAGAGGCAGACTGATCTGTGTGAGTTCTAGGCAAGCCTGTAGCATGAATAATAAAAACCCAGAGACGAAAATTGGGGTTCACCCTGAAGATCAGAAAAGCAAAACAGCCAGCCACTAGCTCTTACCTCTATACCTCAGTCTTGAATGGTGATCCTGCCTCCAGGAATCTCAGAATGAGACTGTGTCTGTGAGCTGTCTCCTCCCATTTTATATTCTCTAGGACTGAGATTTAAGGTGTGTACCACTGTGATTAAAGGCACACAGAACTGCCTGGTCTCTAGGGAAAATTAGTGTGGATACTGGAATTAAAGGTGTGTGTCACCACTGCCTGGTCTGTAAGGCTGACCAGTGGAGCTGGTCTACTCTCTGATCTTCAGGCAAGCTCTAGTTATTAAAATACAAATGAAATATCACTACACCAGCCGGGTCTACAGAGTGAGTTTCAGCCACCCATCTCCCCACCCATCCACCCAGCTACCTATGTTCCATTAGCTATCCATCTATTCATCTTTCTCTTGAGTGTGTATTCTGGGCCAGAGCTTGTGTTGGCCACCCAATGAGCAATATGTCATTCCTGCCTTCAAAATGGATACAGTCTTATAGTCTGTAGGCGGCAGGTGAGGGCGGGATAGGTCACCCTAGTAACACTTTAGGAGGCTTGTGAGCACTAATGTTAAAAATCCAAACATTTTGGACCTGGAGAGGTAGGTCAGTGGTTAAGAGCACTGGCTGTTATTACAGAAGATCTGAGTTCCATTCCCACCACCCACATGGTGGCTCATAGCCACCTCTGTTCTAGAGGATTCCATATCTTCTTTGGGCCTCTAAAGGCACCAGCAACATAAGTTGTACAGACATACACTCAGACAAAACACCATACACACAAATCAAAACAAAGCAAAAAATTAAGCACAGACTTTGTAGTCCCATTATGAAGCAGGATAAAGTTGAGGGGACATGGGAAGGGGAAAGAGCCCTACCCTGGAATCTCTGTCTCCCTCTCTCCCTCTCCTCTTCTCCCTTCCCCTTTCTTTCCTCCTCCATAACCCACTAAATAAATATCCAACCACACACTGCATGGTGTGCCTATCTGTCTGTCTCATGACTCACTGCCCACTACAGCCACTCGGGGATCCACAGTATTTTCATTAATCCATTACAGGAAGGAGGAAGGATCGCCAAAAGCTCAAGATCAGTCAAGGTTACAGCAGGAGACCCTGGCTCAAAAAAAAAAAAAAAAAGTAAAGTAAAAAGGCAAAATTTAGTGCCCGGTGATGGTGGCACACGCCTTTAATCCCAGCACTCGGGAGGCAGAGGCAGGAGGATCTCTGTGAGTTCGAGACCAGCCTGGTCTACAGAGCTAGTTCCAGGACAGGCTCCAAAGCCACAGAGAAACCCTGTCTCAAAAAACCAAAAAAAAAAAGGCAAAATTTAAATCTTAAATTGGTGTAGTATTTTCCATAAAGCCTGGAGTGAAAGTGCGTGCCTATGACCCCAAATTTCTAAGTGGGATTATGAAGATGTTTGAACTTTAGGATTAGGGAGTTGTGTAGGTCAAGGTCTCTGGAACCCAAAAGAGCTTCACCGGGGACACAAGACCTCATGGAGCTGGTGGCGTCTGAGAAGCAACTATTTAAGGCCACGGCGGCGTCCTCCGCGAGGGGGCGACAATTAAGTACAGGACCCGCTTCCGATATCTTGGCCTGCGGCGCACTCGTAGATTCCATCTTTTCTCGGATGATGCTCTTCCGCGCCGCCACTTCAAGGGACTCGGATTCGAGTCCCCCCCCTTAGGCCGCCACGGCGGGCGCGGAGCCGGAGCCCGGGAATCTCAGCAGTGCCGTGCGTGTGGCCCCGCTGGACCCTGAGCAGCTGCGGCGGGTCCTGGAGCAGGTGACTCGGGCGCAGCCACCGCCCTTCGTTCTGCAGGACGCGGCGCAGCGGCTCCGGGATGCGGCCCGGGAGGCCGCCCTGCAGCGGGGACCGGGGGCCGGGGCCCCGCGCCTGCTGCCGCCCCAGGTGAGGCGCCGCGGGGGTGGAGAGACTCCGAGTTGGCCGGTGCGGCCGGCGTTCGGAACCTAGGTCATTCCCAGACCAGCTCCGTGGGAATGGCACAGGGACGCACCGTGCGCACCCGGTCTTCTTCGGGACATTCCCCTGCCTCTTCTGCTCCGTGCCCCTGCGAGCCTCCTGGTCCCCCTTACAGGCCTTAGTCCTTCGTCCAGTATTTATGTAGCACTTCTATGGCAGATTCTACACTAAGACCAAGCTTACCTTTCAACGCCCCGCGGATAGTATAATACACGTTCTGGGGGTGACAAGAGAGAACTTTCTAGTGGGCGGTTCCAGAGCCCTGATACTGGATCCCAGAGCTGAGCAGATTAAGAGAAAACATAGTGATCTCCGCCTGAACACAGCAGCCGCTAGCCCAGACCTGGGCAGAGTTAAGCACTCTTTCTGGTAGTTCGCGCTAGACTTTGGCAAACCCCCTGTCCACTCCATTGTCCAGTACAGTAGCAGATGAACACTGTACTGCAGAACAACCCAAGTTTACTTCCCTGCACACACAGCGTTTGGCTGCTGGGGGAAGGGGGTAGGAGCTAGAATCTGGCTTCTCCTCCTGGGAGGATCCAGATAGCTCCTGAAACTGCAGGTACTCCATATCCGACGTAAAAACACATCCCCTTCACTGGCTGTCATTAGGAATGATAAACACGTCTCACTTCAGAATTGCTAAAAGGGAGAGCTACTTCCCCATAATGGATAGAGAGTAGGATTCAGCCGTCTTCAGCATGGGTTTGGTTCTGAGGTCATTTTTGGCTGTATAGGCTTGCTTCCAATTGGTCATCAAGACTGGGCAGTATGCCGGGCGATGGTGGCGCACGCCTTTAATCCCAGCACTCGGGAGGCAGAGGCAGGAGGATCTCTGTGAGTTCGAGACCAGCCTGGTCTACAGAGCTAGTTCCAGGACAGGCTCCAAAGCCACAGAGAAACCCTGTCTTCAAAAAAAAAACCAAAAAAAAAAAAAAAAAAAAAAAAAAAAAGACTGGGCAGTAGTCAATTGACGGAATAGTTTAACTTCAAGTAAAAAAAAAAAAAAAAAAATAGAACCTGGACAGCTGAACCAGCAAGATGGCTCAGCTTGGTAAAGGTGCTTGGTGGGGGAAAGGAAGCTGACAACCTCGGCTTGATCCCCAGAGCCCAGGAAAAGGTGTCCCCTGACCTACATACACACAATACATTTTTAAAAATTAAAGGAAAAGGCTGGAGAGCTGTGTTGCTAGAGTTTGGTAAGGCAGTATGACTGCCTAACAGCACTTTCTAGAAGAGTGAATGACCCTCCCTGGACATCCATTTCCTTGATTGTAGGAAGGGTGGCTCACTAGATAGTGATAAGTGTCCTGACAGGTGTGACGCTGTAGAAGCAAGTATCTCCCTCACTGTGCAGCAAATATGGGCAGAATGTGGCACACTACTGGTACAGCCTCCATGCAGTGGCAGCTCCTGCTTAGTGTATCTCTGCTCCGTGCCACACTTTCTCTGAGTGCCATAGTTGTCGGCAGCCACATGATAGTGTTTGCTTTTTGTTTATTGGAGATTAGGTCTCATTTCTCAGGCTGGATGCAAATTAGATGTGTGGCTGAAAACGACTTTGAATTTCTTTCCTTTTTTGGATACAGGGTTTCCCTGTGTAACAGTTCTAGCTGTCCTGGAACTCACTCTGTAGACCAGGCTGGCCTCAAACTCACAGAGATCTGTTGAAGTGGGAGCGGCGGGGCTACGTCCCCGGCACCCAGCCGCCCGCATGGCTAGCTGATGCCCCGAAATAATTACACGGAAACTGTATTCTTTTAAACACTGCCTGGCCCATTAGTTATAACCTCTTATTGGCTAGCTCTTACATATTGATCTAACCCATTTCTAATATTCTGTGTAGTATCACGAGCTGGCTTACCAGGAAAGATCTTAACCTGCGTCTGTCTGGAGTGGGAGAATCATGGCGACTCCCTACTCGGCTTCTTTCTCCCAGCATTCTGTTCTGTTTACTCCACCCACCTAAGGGCTGGCCTATAAATGGGCCTAGGCAGTTTCTTTATTAATTAACCAATGAAAGCAACTGATTAATACAAGACCCATCTCCATCAGAGATCTGCCTGCTTCTGCATCCTTTCTGGGATTGAAGGTGTGCACCAATATGCCTGGTTGACTTTGAATTTCTAATACTTTCTCACTGAGCTCCAGAATGCTTGCAGCCCCATACTGGCTCTATGCCGTGCTGGGGGCTGAACTCAAGGTTACTCTGTGGCTCCTTAAACACAACCAACTGAGCTGTATCTCCAACCCCTGAGGAACCAAGGAGAGGTTGGTTTTGCCCAGTGTTTCTCAGGCGGCTATACACTCTAGAGCCTGTGTCTTCACCACACTGCTAAACATGGCCACAACTTTGGGTGATCGTCCAAGCAGCCAGCAGTTTCTGTCATTTCTCACATTTTTTGGAAGTCACTTAATATTATTTCCTTCTCATGTCTCTGAGGGAGTTGAAGTCTAGATAGTTATAGGGTTTTTTTTGTTTATGAGACTTGAAAAAGATACTCACTAAAGAAGTATAACGTGTATAAGGTTGAGAGTATTAAAAGATAGTTTTGGTAATGCAAGTTGTGATAGAAAGTAAATTAGGTACAAGTCTTTGGACTCACCAAGATGGAACAGATAATGGAGTATTCAATCTGAATTTGTCAAATGTAAATGGGCTAGACATTGTTGATGTACTTATTGCCTGTATATATTGTATGTAGTTATTGTACTTACATAGTTTTTCTTATGTTAGTTAGAGCCTTCTTTTTTATTTTAGACAAAGGGGAACTATAGTGGTATTTTATTTGTGTTTCAATAAACAAAGCTTGCAAGGAGTCTATGAACTGGAGGAAGGGAAGCATGACCCAGACGATATCTAACCACGGCTGAAACCTACAGATACAAAGAACTGAATACATTCAGAAAAAAGGAAATAGTTTCTATCTCAGAACACAAAGTGCTGTTCAAAAGCAGTATCTAAGCTAGATTTGCAAGGATGGATTCTGTCTGAAAATGCAGCAGCAGAGGAGAGGCAGCGTTCCAGGGTACAGTTGGCTAACTGATAGCAGGCAGGACCGAAGGCTTTGGCTCACTGTGGGAACAGTGGCCCAGGAGTACAAGTCAGTGAACTCCGGTCCCCAACTTCCCTGCTTCTACCCTACAGACACACTTTAGTTCCATCAATACCTGTGCACGTTTCCATGCTTCTGTGAATCTGCTTCTTTTCCCTTAGACAAAGTATCTTGCATGCCTGACAAAATTCATTGCAGCCTTCATGTACCTTAGAGATGATCTCTTCTGGGACATTCTCTGACACCTCTGTTGTACCACCATGACATTATTATCTGTCTGACCTGTCTCTAGAGACTTGTCTGCTTTCAGAATCAGCAGTGAAACTTTTGAAAAGACAGGTCTGAGGTTCTGTCCCAGGAGAGGTGATCTTACAGAACTGTAGGAATTGACAAAGGGCAAGGGAGACCTTGGGGTGAGACCAGGACTTAGCTGATGTTTATAAATGGTGCCAGAAGGACTTATGGACGTCTGCTGAATGAAATAGACACAAACCAAAATATCAAGTGCTGTTCCCACATGGTACATATCGGAAACCAGTCAGGATATCAGATCAATAAATTAGACCAGTTTCCCTAAAAGATGGTGTGTGTGTGTGTGTGTGTGTGGTGTGTTCATTCTTACAATATCTGCTGTATTTCAAGAGCTTGGAGAAATATTCTGGGTGTCTTCTAGTGCAGTGAAATGAGCAATGGTTCTTTTTTTTTTTTAAAAAAATATTTATTATGTATACAATATTCTGTCTGTGTGTATGCCTGCAGGCCAGAAGAGGGCACCAGACCCCATTGCAGATGGTTGTGAGCCACCATGTGGTTGCTGGGAACTGAACTCAGGACCTTTGGAAGAGCAGGCAATGCTCTTAACCTCTGAGTCATCTCTCCAGCCCCCGAGCAATGGTTCTTGAAGATGTGCACAGTAAAACTAGCTATCATTTAGTCACAGTAACCCAGGAACTGGGGCGCACAGGATATATAGTTCTTCATATGCCATAATTATAAGGAGGGTCTGCTGTTTGTAATAGTACACCAGGCATGCAGACACGGGGGCATTCCAGCTTCCCTTTGGTGACAGTTCTGTCCTGAGTGACACTGTTACTGACCTCCCACTGGTAGAGGATTGGGTCTAGAGAGGGCTGGCTAGTCTCAGATCATTGCAGCTGCATCCCCAGTCTCTGGAGAAACACAAACTTTGTCACACCTAGGGAATGCTACTGGCATCTGGTGAGTCAAGGCAGGGACACCACCTAGTATCCTCCAGTGTACAGGACCACGAGTCCAGGATTTTAATTTGTGCTGAGGGTGTGAACCCATGGCCTGGTTGGTGACTGTCTCTCTTTGGAAGAGACACACATACACACATATACACATATTAAAAGAGCAGGGGGTTGTAGAGACGGCTCAGTGGTTAAGATCCTATACTATTATTTCAAGTGATCCAAGGTCAGTCCTCTGCGCCCACTTAGGTAGCTCACAGCTGGGGGAGGGTGGGCTGAGGGCAGCACAGATGAGAACCATAATGCTTGTTTTCTATCTTCTGCATTCTTTCTGTGTTTAAGCAACTTGAAGCCATTTGTGTCAAGGTAACATCTGGCGACACAAAAAGTAAGGAAAGGCCAATGCACCCTCTGGCTACCATCCAGCCCAAAACAAGACCAAGTCAGCCACCTGGGAGAAGCTCCAGCCTGGGGCTCTGTGGCTCCAGCCCTCAGCTGCACAGGGTGCAGGCCCTGGGGAGGACTGTGTCACAGCCGCGCTTTCTCTGAGGTTCCCCTCAGCCTCCTGCTCCTTCCACGCTTGTACAGAAACTACTGCCAGCCCTTCAGCCAGTCCCTTTGAGGAGAGTCAAGGCCCCTCAGGCTGCAGATGGGCATGGTGTCACTCTGAGCCCTCTGGCAGCCTCTGGTACTCCTGCAGTGCGCTTGTCTCTTCCCGTCCAGCACATCTGTTCATTTCCAGCTTGCATACCGCACATACTGAGAAACTGAAGAAATCTTTAAAGGTGAAAACACGGTCTGGACGGATATCCCGGCCTCCCAAGTATAAAGCCAGAGATTATAAATTCATCAAAACGGAGGACTTAGCAGAGGGGCACCTGTCAGACTCTGATGACTACTCAGAGCTGAGCGTGGATGAAGAGGAAGAACAGAGGCAGAAACCGGGGCTCTTTGACATTGTGGGCTGCGCCCTGAGGCCCAAGGCCTTTATGTGAGAAGTCATACATAGGAAGGGGGGGATTGGTGAGGCATTTTAAACTCAATCCAGGCCATGGACAGCTGGAGCCTGAGATGTTGCTCTCGAAGAAAGCTAATGGGAGCCTGACCCTGGGGTGCATGGGCTCAAAGACCAGAGACCTGACTCCCCCCACATTGTCCACACCAGCTGTTCTCTGCACAGAAGAGGCAGAGGCAGCCTGGCGGATCCTGCAGGTAACATTTCTGTCTGGTGATGGAGCCCTTATCTCTACACTTTCCCCATCCTCCTTTAATTAAATCTTAACAGTGTCAGGTGGGACTCGGGACCCAAGTCCTGAGGGTCCCAGACACACCGCTGTTGCACTGATTGGAACAAGGGGGAGGTATGTGTCTTTTGCCCATGGGCCTACTTGGTGAGAACATTTGGTGAACACGGCCATGCTCCTCTATATCTGGTCTGTGTGACTATTCCTCATGCACTCTCAGCTGTACTCAGATGGCAGAGGAAAGTGGGAAAGGTCAGGTTTGGGGCATAGTCCGCAGTGGGAAGAGGTGCCTGCTGCTGTGGCCTCTTTCCCACAGCAGGATCAGGGGCTTCTAAGGAGGCTGAAGCTGGTAGCCAGCTTGATTAACATTAGTACCTTGGGGGCTGGTGGAGCCCTGGGACAGCCTTGTGACAGGATTAAAAATATTATTTTGCCAGCACTCGGGAAGCAGAGGTAGGTGGGTCTCTGTGAGTCTGAGGCCAGCCTGATCTACAAGAACTAGTTCCAGGAGAGGCTCCAAAGCCACAGAGAAACCGTCTCGAAAAACAAAAACAGAGAGAGAGAGAGAGCTAGTTCCAGGACAGGCTCCAAAGTTACAGAAAAACCCTATTTTGAAAAACAAACAAACAAATAAAGTTATCTTGCCTTTAGCATTGGTGCCAACAGTATAACTACCATTTATTTTATGCAGACGTTGAGCAGTCCAGACTTGTTCTTCTCCTCTGCTCTCTCTCTCTCCCTCCCCTCCTCTTCCAGTTACTCTTAGTGGTGAGGACTGCTCTCCAGAACTTGTGCCTCTGGGCAGGTGCTCTGCCACTGGGTGGTTCCCTGGCTCCGTACCTTTCTTTTTTTTGTTTTTTTGAGATCTGCCTGCCTGTGCCTCACCAGTGCTGGGATTAAAAGCCTCGCTGCTATGCCTGGCCCTGTACATTTTCTTTTTGCCCTGTTTTGTTTTTCAAGACAGGGTTTCTCTATGTGCAGCTCTGGCTGTCCTGGAACTCTCTCTGTAGACCAGGCTAACCTCGAACTCACAGAGATCTGCCTGCCTCTGCATCCCGAGTACTGGAATTAAAGGTGTGTGCCACCACTGCCCAGCCCCTGTACATTTTCTTAATGATCACTCCTACTTGAGGTGCCCGAAGGAGGCCCAGAAGGGTGACTCATCAAGCCCAGGTTTAGAACTTCTAGATCTCAGTTCAAAGTGGAGTCAAGCCAAGTCTTCTGGCTTCAAAGCCTACACTGTAGACCAGGATGCTGGGTTCTGTGCCTTTCATGGATGGAAAACTCCAACCTTATTATTTTTCTAATTGTGTGTGTGTGTGTGCACGCGCGCATGTGCATGTATGTGTCACCTGATACGGATCCTAGGAACAAACACTGGTCCGGTGGCTGTGTGTGCTCTTAACCACTGAGCCATCTCTCCAGCCCTGGGAAACTTCAGCTTTTGAAAGGCCTTTCTGAGCTGAGTGGTGGCAAACACCTTTAATCCTAGTGCTTGAGAGGAAGAGGGAGGGTGGATCCCTGTAAATTCAAGGACAACCTGGTCTGCAGATCAAGTTCCAGGACAGGCTCCAAAGCTACAGAGAAACCCTGTCTCGAAAAACCAAACAAAATAAAAGGACCATTCTGTTTCTTAAGCTGTCCCGGGGCCAGGGTGGGACCGGAGAGCAGAAGGTACCTCCCCTAAATACGAAGGGTTATTGAGCTGAAGACAGAAGCAGTGAGTGCCAGGTGCTCTCTGTCTCCATCTATTTGCCTAAAAGTAGGACAGAGATTTATGAAGACAAAAGAAATCCTGCCCTCTCTCTGTCAGAGAGAGCAGAGGCCAACCCCTGAAGACAGCTGGGGATGGTCTGCCTGGAGACTCTGAACCAGGGGTCTCCAACTGAACAAACTCTACTAACCAACCCGAATCTGGAAATAAAAGACAGAAGAGAAGAAGAGGAAGAAGAAGGAGAAGAGGAAACATGTGCTCTTCTTTGAGTTAGGTCTTGTAAAGGGGCAAACCCAGTTTAACGACATGTGTCTCGGCCAGTGGGATCTGCACTAGTGTTGGGAATTCTGGAAGGCTAAGCTGATTTATCTTCCTGGGTTCGGCGTCTGAGCCAAGTTCCCAATTTACTTCGTTAAAATGTTTCCACCTAGTGACGTCCTTCTTTTTTTTTTTTTTTTTTTTGGCTTTTCGAGACAGGGTTTCTCTGTGGTTTTGGAGCCTGTCCTGGAACTAGCTCTTGTAGACCAGGCTGGTCTCGAACTCACAGAGATCCGCCTGCCTCTGCCTCCCAAGTGCTGGGACTAAAGGCGTGCGCCACCACCGCCCGGCGACGTCCTTCTTCTTTTAATCGATTTTGTTTTCCGTGTTGTGGGTGTTTTCTTGCACGTATGTCTGTGCACCATGTGTGTGCATTTTCTTGCACGTATGTCTGTGCACCATGTGTGTGCATTTTGTCCTTCGAGGAGGCCAGGAGAGGCCATTGGGTCCCTGGAACTGGAGTTAGAGATGGCTGTGAGCAACCATGTGGGTGCTGGGATTAGAGCCCTGGTCTCCGGAAGAACAAACGGCACTGTCGACCCCTGAGTCATCCCATCCTCCCCATGGATTCCATTCTTTGTTGTAGTTGTTTTCTTTTGCTTTTTTGAGACAGAATCTCACTATGTAGCTCTGACTGTCCTAGAACTCACTACGTAACCAGACTGACCTTGAACTCACAGAGATTATGACCTCTGTCTCCTAGGTGTTGAGAAAGTTAAAAATGTATCATTAAGGTTAAAGAGTGTTAACTAAAGAAAAATAGTGTAGAAAGTTTTTTGCAATTGACTGGACATTTTACTACTTTAAGGTTTTCATGATGACATATAATGCATGATTTTTCAAAATCTCATTTGTTTTATTTTTGGGTGCGCAACACTATCTAGAATGGTCAGCCTGAAGAAGTCGAAGAGACACTGGTACCCGAGCCAGAAATTAGAAGTCCCTCGGCTCTTCTGAGACCAGAGAAATGCCTAGAACCTAGGAATGGAAGTTGGGCAAGCCAGGCAGAGTTCGGCACAGCCAGCCTCCGGCAGAGCAGAGCTGTGCCGCCAAACATCCACCCTGCCACATCCGCATCGGCAAGGCTGAGCCTCTCCAGGGGAGCGCAGCTTCAGGAGGTAATTTACTATGATACAGAGTACTTAAACCTGCACCTGGTGCAATATGGAACAGCTTCCTGCTGCCTTCTCTCTGTTTCTTGTTTGTTTGAGACAGGGTCACAATGTGTAGGCTTCTGCTAGCCTTGACCTCACAGTCTTGCTTCAGTCTCCTGAGTGCTGGTGATACAGGCCTGGGCCACCATCCCTGGCTCAAGGTCATATTTCTGAAGTTAAAAGTAAAACACCAACATCCTAGCCTTGTGTAGTGGTGCACACTGGAAATACTCGGGAGGTATTACTAGACATTTCTCTCTCTCCTGTCAGTTCCCAAATAACCACTCTGAGGCTTAATATCAACTACAAACTGTTTTTACTGGTGACTCAGACTTATTACTAACTAGCGTTTACATATTAACCCATTTCTATTAATCTATGTATTGCCACATGGCCGTAGTGTTACCTCACATTTTGCTTCTCCAGCGGTTGCTGGCATCTCCCTGACTCTGCCCTTTTTCTCCCTTTATCTCAGTTTGCATTTCCTGCCTGGCTCTATTCTCCTGGCTATTGGCCAAATCAGATTCTTTATTAACCAGTGGTAATAAAACCTATTCAAAGCACACACAGAGACATCTCCCATCAGGGAGGCTGAAGCAAGAGGGTTGAGAGTTCTAGGCCATGGGGCTAGAGAGCTGGCTCAGTGGGCTTCTAGACTTGGGTTTCTAGAAAACGGTTTTCCTAGAACATGTCTTAGACATAATGTGGTGTTACAGCTTGCAGCTTTGTCCCGTGCCATTTGTGTCATGGCAACCTTGAATGACTGACTGTTGAGACTTGAGGTAGAACCTTTGGAGTTAGTGGCTGGTATTAGAATCAGCACCATTTACAGAGCATTTCGACTCCACTCCCTCCCAGGTTTCTGCTGAGCACCGAGTCAGCCTCCTTTCATTTATTTCACAGTGGTCTCCCACCTTAACAGATGCGCAGCAGAAGGCCCAGGAAAGCAAGGTGCTCAGGTGGCTTCAGGCAGGAGGCGGGGCCAGAACTTGAGTCCAGATATTTGGTGTCGGGGCAGTGAGGCTGGCCCAGGCTGTGCATAAATGGCGGCTGCGGACTGTTCCCGACAACACCCTCTGTCCTCCAGTTGAGTGGCTGTGAGCAGGGGCACTGTGACTCTTAGATGAGAGTCCCCCACCCCAGAAGTTCACATTTATTTATATATGATCTGTGCCCATGACGTATGGGGCCCAGCTCTGGTTATGGAGGGACGGTGCGAACAAACTAGACATAGCTGCCACTCGGGCAGGAAGTAGGGGGAGTGGCAGCCAAACCTGTTGGTTGATAAACTGTCAGGTGGATGTTCTCCCTGAGCTAACACTAAAGGCGATTTATAAACCAGCTTTCCTGCCGGGCGATGGTGGTGCACGCCTTTAATCCCAGCACTTGGGAGGCAGAGGCAGGCGGATCTCTGTGAGTTCGAGACCAGCCTGGTCTACAGAGCTAGTTCCAGGACAGGCTCCAAAGCCACAGAGAAACCCTGTCTCGAAAAAAAAAAATAATAAAAAAACCCCCCCAGCTTTCCTCTGCATCCACAGAGCTGAAACCACAGGTTGCTCTTCCTTAGAGCTTTTGAAAGTTGAAGTTAAACTGATTTATTTAGTGCATGTGTGTGCATGTGCTCCATGCCTGCACTTATTACATGCAACTGTGGAGACCAACTTTGCAGAGTTGGCTCTCTCCTTCACCTTTCATTTGGGTTTTGGGGATGGAATTCAGGCACCAGGCTTGCGCAGCTGAGCTATCCTGCTTTTTCTTTAGCTTTTCTGGTCCTCTTAGGTTTTGGCAGCTCCTGGTTACTCTCTCAAAGCCTGGGCCTCATGGCCTCCCTGCACCTCACCACTTGGTATTTGCACCTTCTGATTAGACCTCTCTCTGGAGCCTCGCGTCCCTCATCAGAGAACTCGCCAGCGGCTGGGTATGTGGCGCACACCTTTAATCTCAGGACTTGAGCCAAACCGGCGGATCTCTGGGACTTCAGCCAGAGCTGCAGAGTGAAATACTTTCTCCAACCAAGCAAGCCCTGAAACCAATCCTCCCCAAGACCAATCCCCGCAAAGAGAAAACTCCGTACCGGGGTGGCCTGTGTACTACCACATCTTCCATGTTGTGGAGGGTGTTCGAGCTGGTTCCTGCCTAGCCCTGGGGTATAGAGGGCCACTAGTGCCCAGGCTAGAAGCCTTCTTATTTCTCTTCCCTTTCTCTTCCTTGTTTTTGTTCAGTGTTTTGAGACATTATTCACTCTGTAGCTCAGGCTGGCTTCAAACCCCCATTTGGAGCCCAGGCTGGCCCTGACAATCTTTCTACCTCAAACCTTCCAAGTGTTGAGATTATAAGCTAAACCACTACCCCTGGTTCTGCCTCTTTTCCCCACGCTACAGCCAGCCCACCCCACCCTACCCCACCCTACCCCACCCTACCCCACCCTACCCCACCCTACCCCACCCTACCCCACCCTACCCCACCCCACCCCACTCTTGGACCTGATAAACTCTCTCCCCGCCCCTTCTGCCACACCTTCCTTGTTAGCCAGTCCTCACCTCCTCCT
Source organism: Chionomys nivalis (assembly GCF_950005125.1). Taxonomy (NCBI): domain Eukaryota; kingdom Metazoa; phylum Chordata; class Mammalia; order Rodentia; family Cricetidae; genus Chionomys; species Chionomys nivalis. Next base: position 16,721,088 of record NC_080095.1, on the reverse strand, counting down.
TGCTTTTATGCTAGTGTTGCCCCCTGCTGCTGCGCCCCCTGCTGCGGTGCCCCCTGCTGCGGTGCCCCCTGCTGCTGTGCCCCCTGCTGCAGTACCCCCTGCAGACCTGCACCCTTCTTTCCTTATACCACCACCTGCCCAAGCCCCCCTCCAGCACCAGGTACTGTGATGCATCCTGCAATCCCCAGAAGCCTGAGGCAAGAGGCCCATTTGAGGCTGGATCTTGAGAATAATTTAGGCAACATAGCAATACCCTACCTCTAACAGAGCATAACCTCCTTCCAAATGCCACACCACTGGAAGAAATCCAACTCTTTGGTCTTCTCCCAGCCTAGCCTGGGCTGCTTTTCCAACCTCCTGCCAGTCCCTGGGTGCTGTCTGCAGCTGTGTGACTCTTCTGCACCAGAGTCCCTGCATTTGTAGTCAGCTGCTACTCTGGGGCACCCTATTTGAAGCTAGAACTGACCACGGTGTTCTGCTGTCGGACAACAGCATGAAGCTGCGTGCAGCTGGATCCTGGGGGTCTTTCTGTCCCACTCACACCGACTCCAGTTGAAGGTGGCCAACTCTGTTTTGGCAGGCTCTCCAGCAGTGTGGCCGAGAGGAGCTGGTGGAGTTGGTCCTGCCTCAGCTGGCTCAGGTGGTGACCCTGTACGAACTACTTGTAGTGAAGGTAAGTGGCTGTCATATGTCAGGTCAGAGGGTTAGTTGAGTATACCGTGAGCTGGCCTCCCTAATTACTTTAGAACACACCAGGCCATTTGGAATAATTCATTTTCCTTCCCTAGGACAGAGCTAGAGAGAGTTCCGGCGCCCAGAACCTGCCTGTGTGGGTGTCTCAGTAAGCCCCTGTCACTCCCTTGACTATTTTAACCTTGTGTAGGGAGAAGAAAACCGTGGTGGCCTTAAGAGGTGGGAATGTGCCCCTTAGGAGCTAGAGGTGCCTTTTTGCCAACTGTATGCTTCCTGTGGGGTCACCCTAGTCCCAGAGTTTGTGGCCTTCACCCTCAGGGTTTGTTTTCTGGCATCCTACCCCCAGCCTGGCCTCTCAGAGCTGGGCGTGGTGGTGGCATACATAGGCACAGCTAGGAAGCAAAGGAAACGCTTGCCACTGCCCTCTTGTGGGGGTGAGGACCTCGGCTCCCTGTCTCCAGGTTTATTTTCTGCTTTCCGTGTCATTGCCTCGGTTTACACACTGCTCGTCTTCACCCTCACAAAGGTTGAGAGTCGTCCTGGAGCGAAGTCTTTCTTTCCTGCTGTGTACAAGGAGTTTGAAGAATTGCATGAGGTGGTGAGGAGAATGTGTCAGGATTACCTCAGCAGCTCTGACCTGTGTCCTCAGGAGCCCCTGGAGATAAACAATGATGAGGTGCCATCTCGAGGGGCAAAGCATTGCTCTTAGCTGAAGGAAGGAGTCTGTGAACAAGGGAGGGTGTTGCTAGTAAGACATCTTCATATTTAGCCACTGTGTGGCTTTGTCCTGGCAAGTGAAGTTTTGTTTTATTAATATAAGGGCTATAACCCCTTGTTCCAGAACACTGAAAATTATAATAGTTCAAAGAAAATTGAGAACACCACGGGGCTCTTTTTTTTTTTTTTTTTTTGGTTTTTCAAGACAGAGTTTTTCTGTGTAGTCCTGGCTGTCCTGGATGGAACTCACTCTGCAGGCTGACCTCAAACTCACTGTCTCTGCCTCTCAAGTGCTGGGATTAAAGGTGTGCATCAATGCCACCAGCTTTTCTTTTTTTTTATTAGATTTATTTTATTTTTGTTTTATGTGTATGAGTGTTTTATCTACATCTGTGTCTGTGCTGCTTGTTGGCACCTCGTACCCACGGAGTACAGAAGAGAGTGTTGTAGCCATTAAGACTAGAGTTACAGGTAGTTGTTAGCCATCAGGTAGGTGTTGGGAAGGCCCCAGGGCCTCTGCCAGGGCAGCAGGTGCACTTACCTATGGTTTCTCTGTGGGCTGGTTTCCTGTACATTAGAGGTTATGTGGCTATTCTGATACAATTCTTATTTCATCATCCAGCTGCCTTTGGCTAGATTGAGCTCTCTTCAAAACATTAGTTTGGGGCTAATAGGGTTTGGCTTGTTTTGGATAAACTTCTTTTGGAACTCGGCCCTAGCCCACTGTATGTGAAACAAGCCCCCTCACCAACCCTGACAGACCTGCGCCTGCCCCTGGGTCTGAGTCCTCTTCTCAGAAGACTTAAGCGGTACTTTCTGACTTTCTGGCTCTCACGCTGATGCCAAGGGTCAACATAGTCTCCTTTATTGAAAACTCAGTTTCACATGTAGCGTGAATGCTTAGAAAGGCAGTATAGAGGCCTGAAGAGATGGCTCAGAAGGTAGGGCACTTCTTGTTCTTGTAGAGGACTCAGATTTAATTCCTAGAACTCACATGGTAGCTCACAATCATCTGTAACTCCAGTTCCAGGGGATCCGATACCTTCTTCTGACCTCCATGGGAAACAGGCATGCACATGGTGCATATGCGAGCTAAACACTCATACACTTAAAATAAATAAGTCTTAAAAAGAAAAAAAAGCCGGGCGGTGGTGGCGCACGCCTTTAATCCCAGCACTTGGGAGGCAGAGGCAGGTGGATCTCTGTGAGTTCGAGACCAGCCTGGTCTACAAGAGCTAGTTCCAGGACAAGCTCCAAAAAAACCACAGAGAAACCCTGTCTCGAAAAAAAAAAAAAAAAGAAAGAAAAGAAAAATAAAAAAAAAGAAAGAAAGACTGTGTGGGCCCTAGCTGCGTTTCCTTCCCACTACCCTGATGGAGCTGCCTGTCTGCAGTGAGTAGGTGCTGACATGATACAGGTTTCCATGGCTACTGCAGCCTGTACTGTAATAGGGTGTCTTAGTTACTTTTCTATTGCTGTGATAAAACACCACGATCAAGGCGACTTATTTTAAAGAAAGCATTTGGCCGGGTGGTGGAGGCACAGTCCTTTAATCCCAGCACTCAGGAGGCAGAGGCCTGTAGATCTCTATGAGTTACAGGACAGCCAGGGCTACACAGAGAAATCTTCTTCTTTTTTTTTTTTTTTGTTTTGTTTTTCACCGCTATCAGCAGTGGCTAGGCCGCAAGAGCCACAGCCTGAGGTTCCCGCAGGCACTGACTCTTTTAAAGCTTTTTTGATTTCCATTTGACAAATACATTTTTTGATTCTTTTAAAGTTAAGGCATTCTTCAAATATCCAGGCTGGTTTATTTCAACAGTCCCTCTTTCAAATCCAGGTCTCTTAGACCTTTGCTTTTTAGCAATCAGAAAATTTAAAATCAGCACAATACAGGATCTAGACTCCCTGTTTGTATCCCATCCTTACGTGGCTTTTTTCTTTTACATTATTTTTACTGTCTCTTTAAAGACTCTCTTTCTTTCCTTCCTTCCTTCCTTCCTTCCTTCCTTCCTTCCTTCCTTCCTTCCTTCCTTCCTTCCTTCCTTCCTTCCTTCCTTTCTTTCTGACAGGGTTTCTCTGTAGCTTTGGTGCCTGTCCTGGAACTAGCTCTTGTAAGGCGTGCGCCACCACTGCCTGGCTGACTTTATTATTTTTAATCTACTTATTTCTTTCTATGACTGCCTGTACCCATTTTCTTTCTTTCTTAAGCCTGCACACATTGTAAACCACACTGGAACCTGTTTAGAGTTTTTCTTTCTGTCTTGACCTCTTACTGCATCTCTTTTAGCCTTTCTGAGCGTGCTCTAGCAGCTGGCTCTGACTACTCTCAGGTTCGGCCGTGAAAGCCAACCCTAAAGCTGGTGGGGGATTCCTGACTGAGAACTGCATTAAACCTTCCTAGCTGTGGAAACCAGTACTTGCATTGCTACAGTAGTTTTTATTTAGCTTGTCATTTCTAGTTTCTATTTAGCCCTGCCTGCTGAACGTCTTAAAGGAGCCATGTCCTTTTTTTTTTTTTTTTTTTCTAAATTTTCTCAGGACCTACATGGAAATATGTCCCCACACTGGGCACCATAACATTGTGTGACATTTTATTTTTCTGGTTTTTTTGGGGGGGGCACCATAACATTGTGTGACATTTTATTTTTCTGTTTTTTTTTTGGGGGGGGTACTACACAACTCCCAGATAAATCTCACACAGAGGCTTATTCTTAGTTATGAATGCCTGGCCTTAGCTTGGCTTGTTTCTCAAATTATCCCAGCTACCTTTTGCCTCTGTACTTTTATCTTTCCCTATTTCTGTATTCCATTCTTTACTTCATTCTCTGTGGCTTGCTGTGTAGCTGGGTGACTGGCCCTGGTGTCCTCCTCTTCTCTCTTCCCAGATTTCACCTATTTCTACTCTGCCTGCCAGCCCCACCTATCCTTGTTCCTGCTTGCTATTGGCTATTCCGCTCTTAATTAGACAACCAGGTGTTTTAGATAGGCAAAGAATCACAGCTTCACAGTTAATTGAATGTAGCGTTACAAAGGTAACACACCTGATAATAATATTCCCCAACACACTACCTAGACCAGACTGGCTTCAAACTCAGAGATCCACCTGTCCCTTCCTTTTGAGTGGTGGAATCAAAGGCATGCACCACCATGTCCAGCTTTCTTCCAGTCCATCCTTTATATGGATTCCAGGGCTGGAACTCAGGTTGCCAGACTTGCAAACCAAGCACCTTTAACTACTTAACCATCCCACCAACTCACCACTTAGGTTTTATGTTCACCACTTTTTTTTACCCTCTATGACTGGGTCTTGCTATATGTCAGGTTGGCCTTGAACTTAGGATCCTCCTAATTCTGCAGGGTTAGGATGCCAAGCTCTATCACTTGGATTTTCTTGATGAGGAAAAGGCTTTTGTGATAGTATGATTTACTGGCTTCTATAGAAACCTGAAGCTCATTGAAAGTCCAGGCATTTTGATGTTCCAGCTGTAAAGTATAATCTCAGGATTTCTTTGTAAGGGTGTCCATGGCTATACTGTGGGCCAAAGGGAAGGTCATTTGTCCACATTAGACAGGAGCATTGGTTCTCAGCTGTCCTCTTCTCTTCCTTGGCACTCTTAGGAGAGACCAGGAACACCGAGATAATGCTGCAGGGCAGAGCTGGGGATCATGGCTGTACCTCATGCAGGTCCTGTGCGTAAGCATGACTGCTGTTCCCACAGCCCTTGCAACATCCCCAGGCACTTCCTGTTCTCTCAATAGATCTCAGGGCATATCGTAGGGAAAAACAGGCAGGTTTCCTAGCAGGAACTGGGGGCATCCAAGTGGCTTAGGCAGAGCTGTGTCCTGTGGACGGGTCACTTCTCAAAAGCCCAGAGCTTCTCCACTGTCTAAATTATTAGTCTGCATTTGGAGTATGTGGACATTTATTATATTATCTTCAATACTTTCTGATTTGCCTGGAAATGTTTTATAATAGCAATTTTAAAAAGACAGCACCAGCCGCCCTTTTCTCAAGGTATTCACCATGAATTCATCCTCAAACCCTCTCAATCCAGTTCAGGTAAATTCCAAGCTTTTTATTTCCTTCTTTGTTAACTGGGCAGGATTTGAGATTGTAGAAGACATACTTGTGTGACTCACTACTATGTTCACCTTGACGTGCTATACTGACCTCTGATGACATCCTTGTTCTGTTCCGATACAGTACTCTACAGAATCAATATTTTGTTTATCTTTAGTTCCTTTACTTCTGCCTGTCCTTGGCAGTATTGATCTTCCCATTAGCTCTTTCGAACAACTTGCTAATGGGTGTCTGGGGAACAAATTACCAAGAGTACACAAGAGCCGGGCATGGTGTGTCAGTAATTCCAGCATTTGGGGAGTGGAGGCAGGAGGATAGTGATTCTGAAGTCATTATGAGTTCTCTATCCCAGGATACCTTAAAAGACGTCTCAGAGTACATACTACTCTTGGAAAGGGCTGAGTTTGACTCCCAGCATTTGTTCAAGCCGGACAGCTCACAACTGCTTAAAAGGTCCAGCTCCAAAGGCTCCAACACCCTCCTCTGGCTTGTGTGGGTATCTCAAGCTAAACAGATACACAGTACCCAGGCCCCAGATGTAAACCATCATGATCACTGGAATTTTTATTGGGTTGGCCCATCATTTCATGCAAACAGCGGCAATTTTTGGTAAGTGATTTTCACTTCTATGAAACTAAATTCAGTTAACTCTACAGAATTAAAAAGCATATATTTAAAAATATATTTATTAATATATATTATAGAATATATTTAATATATATCACTTCAGCCAGAGGACTGAGTTTGGTTCCTAACAACGAGGTCAAGTGTGTGGCTCCAAGGATCCCATGCCTGTTTGTGGCTGCCCTGGTCATCTGTACATGTGGCACAGACACAGTAAAAATAAAATCTTAAAAAGTGACAAGATTTTTAAACCTTAAATATTCATGGGATTTTACTTATAATTATAGAACTAAAACATTCTTTTCAAATTTTAAGTCCAGGGTTGGAGATATGGCCCAATGGTTAAACAATTCAGCTTGTGTGAAATCTGGGTTGATATCCAGTACCACAAAAACCAAACAAACAGGGCTGGAGAGATGGCTCAGTGGTTAAGAGCATTGCCTGCTCTTCCAAAGGTCCTGAGTTCAATTCCCGGCAACCACATGGTGGCTCACAACCATCTGTAATGGGGTCTGGTGCCCTCTTCTGGCCTGCAGACATACACAGACAGAATATTGTATGCATAATAAATAAAAAAAAAAAAAAAAAAAAACAGCCGGGTGGTGGTGGCGCACGCCTTTAATCCCAGCACTTGGGAGGTAGAGGCAGGCGGATCTCTGTGAGTTCGAGACCAGCCTGGTCTACAAGAGCTAGTTCCAGGACAGGCTCCAAAACCACAGAGAAACCCTGTCTCGAAAAACCAAAAAAAAAAAACAAAACAAAACCCAACCAAACAAAAAAGGTGAAATAGGCACAAAGTAAAAATCAGAAACTCGGGTTTTCTATAGAGGTGTAATATGTAAGTATACTCAGTTTACAAAATGAGGCCCTCAGCCACTCTTCTTATTTATTTCACTCCGTGGTGGTCACATGATGATCTGGGACAGGGCAGAAGGGGAGGGCAGCTGCATAAGTGCTTTTGTGTCTGGAGAGGCTGCAGTGGCTGGCCCTCGGGCCCACAGTGCCTACCCTAGTGACTGTCCAGCCAGTGGTCTGAGCCCTGAGGCTGTGGTCACAGGTAACGTGACAGGTGAGTCACAGGGCCCGATGCCCTGTTTCCAGGAGCATGCTCTCCAGCTGCAGCTTGCTGTCGCTCTCTATGTACGGCTGGTGGAGCCACATGGACAGGTAGGTCAGGATGAGGTCGCGGTCAGCAGTGTGGGCCAGCTCAGCACCAATGGTGTGCTTCAGGAGGAGCTCCTTCTTGTATGCACTGGAGAGCCGGTGGGAGACCTCATCTGCAACAGACCAGGTACCGTGCTGCATGAGAACGCACTCTCCTAGACTCAAGCTGTGCTTTCACAGGCTTCTGGTTAAAAGCCAGAGTCAGAGCTGGCCAAGTGACTCATCTGGTAGAGCACCAACATGCGTGAAACCCTAGGTTCCATCCCTGGCACCCCATACACTGGGTGTAGTGGTGAATACTTGCAATCCCAGCATATGGAAGTTGAGCACAGACTGGAGGCAGAAGGAAGGATGAGAAATACAAGATCATCCTCAGCACATAAAACTCTCCTCAGAACAAATCACAACAGCACTGGGGTAAAGAAGGACCAAGCCAGTTGAGGGTAGTTAATTGGTAGGAAACACAAGGCCACACAACCCTCAAGTGTAATTGGAGTTTTCTTTGGGCCACCATTCAGCTCTCAAATAAAGACACGGAGACTTACTGTTAATTGTGAATGCTTGGCTTTAGCTCAGGCTTGTCCCACTAGCTCTTTTAACTTATTGTAACCAGCTTCTATTCATCTACATTTTACCTCTCTTCCATTCTGTATGTCCTACTTTCCTGCTGCTTCCGTGTCTGTCTAGCTGGCTGGCTACCGGCATGTCCCTGGCATTTCCTTTTCTTTCTTCCTCAAGCCTAAATTCTTCGCATTTACTCTCCCTGCCCGGAAGTTCCACCTACACCTCCTCCCTTGCTATTGGTCATTCAGCTTTTTATTAGACCAATCAGGTGCCTTAAGTAGGCAAGATAAAACAGCAACACAGTTTTTCATAATTAAACAAATACAACACATCTTTACATAGTTAAACAAATATTCCACAACACTCAAGTAACTTGCCATAGCTATAAAGAGTCACCTCGTCAAGACTCAGCAATAACAGTTCTTGAAGGACTGAAGCAGGGGGACTGCTACAAGTTGGAGGCATGCTTGGGCTACAAAGTGAGTACCAGTTGAGCCTAAGATACATATTAAGACTGTTTTTTGTTTTTTGTTTTTTTTTGGTTTTTCGAGACAGGGTTTCTCTGTGGTTTTGGAGCCTGTCCTGGAACTAGCTCTTGTAGACCAGGCTGGTCTCGAACTCACAGAGATCCGCCTGCCTCTGCCTCCCGAGTGCTGGGATTAAAGGCGTGCGCCACCACCGCCCAGCCATATTAAGACTGTTTTAAAAAGTAAGGAAGGACCCCTGGACCCAGCAATACCACTCTTGGGAATATACCCAAGAGATGCCCTATCATATGACAAAAGCATTTGTCCAACTATGTTCATAGCAGCATTATTTGTAATAGCCAGAACCTGGAAGCAACCTAGATGCCCTTCAATGGAAGAATGGATGAAGAAAGTGTGGAATATATACACATTAGAGTACTACTCTGCGGTAAAAAACAATGACTTCTCGAATTTTGCATGCAAATGGATGGAAATAGAAAATACGATCCTGAGTGAGGTAACCCAGACCCAAAAAGAAGAACATGGGATGTACTCACTCATAATTGGTTTCTAGCCATGGATAGGGGCCACTGAGTCTATAATTTGTGATCCTAAAGAAGCTAAACAAGAGGGTAAACCCAAGGAAAAACATATAGATATCCTCCCAGCTATGGGAAATAGACATGACTGATGGGCAAAAAATTGGAATCTTGGGGGTGGGGTGGGATGGGGATGAGGGGTGATGGGGAGAGAAAAGTGTGAAGGAGAGGATGAGGGGAACTGGGGGAATCGGGGTGATAGGGGATAAAGGAAGGTTGGATAGGGGAGCAGGGAAACTCATACCTTAGGTAAGGGAGCCACCTAAGGGTTGGCAAGAGACTTGAACTTGGAATGGCTACCAGATGCCCAGGGCAATGTCCCCAGTTAGTTCATTGGGGCACCTGAGGATAGGGAACCTGAAATGAACCTATCCTATAATCATACTGATGAATATCTTGCATATCGCCATAGAACCTTCATCTAGCGATGGATGGAGATAGAGCCAGAGACCCACACTGGAGCACCGGACTGAGCTCCCAAGGTTATAATGAGGAGCAGAAGGAGAGAGAACATGAACAAGGAAGTCAGGACCATGAGGGGTGCACCCAACCACTGAGACAGTGGGGCCGATCTATTGGGAGCTCACCAAGGCCAGCTGGACTGCTACTGAAAAAACATGGGATAAAACCGGACTCTCAGAATGTGGCGGACAATGAGAGCTGACGAGAGGCCAAGGAGAATGGCACAGGAACTTTCATCTGGCGATAGATCGAGAGAGAGACAGAGACCCAAATTGGAGCAACGGTCTGAGCTCTTAAGGTCCAAATGAGGAGCAGAAGGAGGGAGAACATGAGCAAGGAAATCAGGACCACGAGGCGTGCATCCACCCACTGTGACAGTGGAACTGATCTATTGGGAGCTCTCCAAGGCCAGCTGGACTGGGACTGAATAAGCATGGGTTGAAACTGGACTCTCTGAACATGGCGGACAATGAAGGCTGATGAGAAGCCAAGGGCAATGGCACTAGGTTTCGATCCTAATACATGAACTGGCTTTGTGGGAGCTTAGCCTGTTTGGATGCTCACCTTCCTGGGCCTGGATGGAAGTGGGAGGACCTTGGTCTTCCTGTAGGGCAGGGAATTTGGACTGCTCTTCAGTATCGAGAGGGAGGGGGAATGGACTGGGGGGAGGAGAAGAGGAGTGGGGATGGGGGAGGGGAGTGGGGGGAGGGGGCAATGTGTAGGAGGAGGGGGAGGGAAATGGGAAACGGGGAGCAGTTGGAAATTTTAATTAAAAAAGAATAAAAAAAAAAAAAAAAAAAGTAAGGAAGGAACTGGAGAAATGCCCTAGCAGTTAAAGAGCACTGGATGCTCTTCTAGAGGAGTTGGGTTTAATTCTCAGCACCCACACTAGGCAGCTCACAAATACATATAACTCAAGCACCAGGAGGACACAAGGCCTCTGGTTTCCAAGGGCACCTGCATTCATGTATATGCATATATCTACACACAGATAAATAATTACAAATAAATCTTTAAAAAAAATAAGCCAACATCAACTAGCCTAGCCTTAAATAATATTGCGTTTTGTGTATATGTATACAAGCTGCAGTGTGTGTAGAGGTCAGAGAGCAGCAGTTTTCAGGCATTTGTTTGTTCTACTAGCATGTGGGGCCAATGGGTGAAAATCAGGTCATCAGACCCAAAGGCAAGGGCCTTTACCTGCTGAGCCATCTTACCTGCTCCCGTAGCCCTGAATTTGAGCCCAAACTGCCCTTAAAATTGCTGTGATCCTCCTCCCAAGTACTAGAATCACCAGCTTGCGCCCATGTGCTGGTTAGTTTTATGTCAACTTGACACAAGATAGTCATCCACAAGATATCCATTAAGTTGACCAGTGGGGCATTTTCTTAGTGATTGATGGGGGAGGGCCCAGCCCACTGTGGATGGTGTCATCTCTGGGTGGTGATGCTGGGTTTTTTTTTTTTTTTTTGGTTTTTCGAGACAGGGTTTCTCTGTGGCTTTGGAGCCTGTCCTGGAACTAGCTCTGTAGACCAGGCTGGTCTCGAACTCACAGAGATCCGCCTGCCTCTGCCTCCCGAGTGCTGGGATTAAAGGCGTGCGCCACCATCACCAGGCCGGTGCTGGGTTCTTTAAAATGGCAGGCTGAGCAAGCAATGGACAGGAAGCCATTAGGCAGCACTTCTCTATGGCGTCTGTGCTAGTTCCTGCCCTGTTGAGTTCCTGTGCTAATGTCCTTTGATGATGAACAGGGATGTGGAAGTGTGAGCCAAACAAACCCTTTCTTTCCCAGTCACTCTTGGTCATGGTGTTTCATCACAGCAACAGAAACCCTAACTAGGACAGACCATCATGCTCAATTTCATTTTTCTCAATGGTCTCCTCCTATGAGGCGTATCCTTAGCTGATGGCTGATTTCTTTATTTTTCCCTTGAACTGACAGTTTTCCTGCTTTTGTGTCTCCATTACTGGCATTATAGGAATGTGCATTACTACTTCTGTCTTCAATTTACTTAACTTTTACATTATATATATGTGTGTGTGTGTGTGTATACACACATCTCTCTCTCTATATATATATATGTGTGTGTGTGTGTGTGTGTGTATACACACATATCTCTCTCTCTCTATATGTGTGTGTGTGTGTATCTTTTTTGTTTAAGACAGGTTTTCTCTGTATAATAGCTCTGGCTGTCCTGGAACTCATTTTGTAGACCAGGGTGGCTTCAAATTCAAAGAGATCTTCCTACCTCTGCCTCCCAAATTTTGGGATTAAAAGCGTGTGCTACCACTGGCTGGCTCATTTATTTATATTTTAAAAGACAGGCAGACAGATGCCCCGTTTCCATTCCTAAGGACTAGAGCTAACCAATACTGATGTTCCTCTTAAAACCACCTCCAGAGCTGGGTGGTGGTGGTGCACACCTTTAATTCCAGCACTCAGGAGGCAGAGGCACTCTGTGAGTTCCAGAACAGCCAATGCTACACAGAGAAACTGTCTCCAAAAACCAAAAAAAACCAAAAAACCAAAAAACAAAAAAACCAACAAAGACACCTTCAGGAGAACTACTTACAAAAGAAGGTCGTGGGCCATGTGTGAAACAGAAGGGGCCGGTTACTTTCTTCCTTGTAATGGTAATTTTCTAGTTCACAAATTCCCTTGGTGGTTGAAGACAGCTTTTCCATTTTCATTTGTATTTTAGTCTGAAAAAGATATTAATTTGGAGTATGAGAATATTGCTTAGAATTTCTAATCTCAGATTTAGTAACTATAAAATATTTGAAGGCTAGGATGTATAGTCCTGGTGGGATCCCCCCCGACATACATAAACACACACACACAGGGACAGACATGGTCACACTGAGAAAAACAAATAAAATCTGGTTAAACTCAATGTACAAAAGAGTCAGAGAACACACACACGCACGCACACAATGAAATGAAACCATGCTACAGCATGGTCTCATACAGGACTGTCATGCATTTGGTGAAGAAATCTACTTTGAAACATATTTCATAATAGTTGCCTAGTTACCCATTGATGTTAAAACTCACTCCTCTCCTTAGGGTCTAATGTTGACTGACCCACGGATCAGGGCTAATGCTTGATGCCCCTATTATGGGGCTAAGATTCTAGTAACTCACCCCATTACTGCCACAGACAGATTTCCAGGGTGTGTGAGCAGGTGGGTATTGTGGGTTTGTTACTTTGGATTACCTGGATTTTTACAGCCTCAGAGAGAAGAAAGCTTGGTGATTCCTACCTCAGTAAGATCTCTAAGCAGCACTAGTGTTTAGTTCCAAAGACCCAGCAGGCCACCGTTAAGGAGTGAGATAGGCAGAGAGGCACTCAGCAAGTGCATTTCTGAGTTCATTGCAGCCTCTGTGAGCCTCCTATCCACACAGAAGAGCACAATGAGAATCTGAAACCCACAGATCTCCCTCCCTCTGCAGCTGTGTCCTCTGTCAGGAAACACCAGCACCATCTCCACAGTGACAAGAAAGGATGGCACGGATGAAGGACAGGGAAGCATTAAGATAATGGGTGATCATTAAGATAAACAGAATTAACTAGGATTCCACGTAGATTTAGGTAGAAAAGTTTATTAAACCAAATATCTAACCCCTGAGCATAGTTAACTGCTGCGGGAGCTCCTTCTGCTCCTTCAGCCAATAGCCTTTAAGATACCAGCCCACTTGCCTGGCGGTGGTGGTGCACGCCTTTAATCCCAGCACTCGGGAGGCAGAGGCAGGCGGATGTCGGGGAGTTTGAGGCCAGCCTGGTCTACAAGAGCTAGTTCCGGGACAGGCACCAAAGCTACAGAGAAACCCTGTCTTAAAAAAACAAACAAACAAAAAAGATATCAGCCTACTTGGGCGTGGTCTACTTGCTCCCTTGCTTCCGACTCCACTTCCGGCTACTAGACTCCTTTCCTGGTCATGCAGAGGGCTGTTGTCTAGGACAGTAATCTGTAAGTTTTTCCCTTTAAATAAATAACCCTTTTATTAATCATAATTCCAAACTGGTGTGGGATTGTTTTGTGACTTACGCCTTCAGTTAACTGCTATGTGCTTGGGGGAATAAAAGCAATATACAGCATCAAAATCATAATACCTTGTACTTGATCCTCCCAACCACCCATCCCCTGGTTTTATTTAGAGTGGCATACACTAAATTCAGCAAATGTTAATATCTAAAGGTCTCTATTTCACTTGGCTTAACCTCCAGAATGGTTCAATCATTTCTAGTCTCAGATGGGAAGATTCTTAAGGTTAGGTGGGGAGGTGGGGCCAGTAAGGGATCTGTGCTTTCTGTGCATCCCATGGCCGATCCCTCCTAATTCTAGAAAAGCTTAGAAGGATTCGGAGAGGAGGAAAATCTGGGGGGCCCTGACCTGTCATATCTGTGTGTGCTTTGTTGAGCTAACAGTGTAAGAACAGCCCACTCATACATTAGCATCTGAGTGTCTCCCACAGTAACACAGAACACACTTAAATGGGGTTGCATCTTAAGGGGAAAGGCTGCACCAATCCCCCAAGAAAAGATATGTAAAGCCAAACCTCTTTAATGGTCAGGTAAACAAGAAAAGCAGCATTCACAGTCTCCAACCCCAGTTTTTGGGCTTGAACACAGAATGAGAATACTTTTCCAAGACAGTTTAAGGCAAATTCAAACCAGGCGGTGGTGGCGCACACCTTTAATCCCAGCACTCAGGCGCAAAGGCAGGTGGATCTCTGTGAATTTAAGGTCTACAGAGTGAGTTCCAGAACAGTCAGGGCTACACAGAGAAAACTGTCTCAAAAAACAAAAACAAACCTGAGTCAGGGTCGCCAGAACAAAGTTTCTTTCTTTTAAAAAGATTTATTTTATTATGTATAGTGTTCTGCTTGCATGTATGCTTAGATGCCAGAAGAGGGCACCAGATCTCATTATAGATGGTTGTGAGCCACCATGTGGTTGCTGGGAATGGAACTCAGGAAGAGCAGCCCTGAGAGTTCGTGTGTAGAGCTTACTTTCTCTAATAAGATTTATTGTTTATGTGTGTGGCTGCCTGTGGAAGCCAGAATTGGGTACTGAATTCCCTGAATCTGGAGTTAGACAGTTGTGAGCTGCCCGATATGGGTGCTGGAAACTGAACTGTGGTCCTTAGAAAGAGCAGCAAGTGCTCATAATACTTAAGACATCTCTTTAGCCCCAGGGCAACAGGTTTCTTCTTCTTTTCTTGATACAGGGTTTCTCTGTGTCAAGGCCTGGCTGTCCTGGAACTCACTATGTAGCACAGGCTGGCCTCGAACTCACAGAGATCCGCTTGCCTCTGCCTCCTTGATGGAGAAAGGTCATTGGTTAAATAATAAAGAAACTGCCTAGGCCCATTTATAGGCCAGCCCTTAGGTGGGTGGAGTAAACAGACAGGATGCTGGGAGAAAGAAGCCGAGTCAGGAGTCGCCATGATTCTCCCACTCCAGACAGACGCAGGTTAAGATTCTCCCTGGTAAGCCAGCTCGTGGTACTACACAGAATATTAGAAATGGGTTAGATCAATATGTAAGAGCCAGCCAATAAGAGGCCGGAACTAATGGGCCAGGCAGTGTTTAAAAGAATACAGTTTCCGTGTAATTATTTTGGGGCATAAGCCATGCGGGCGGCCGGGTGCCGGGGACGCAGACCCGCCGCTCATATTACAACAGAGTGGCGCCCACACTCTTATTACTACACCTCCTGAGTGCTGATATTAAAGGTGAGGGCCACCACCACCCGGCTCTTTCTCTTTCTTCCTTCCTTCCTTCCTTTATGGGGGGGGGCGGCTAACAGGTTTCCAACAGGACTTTCCTATACAAGGGATCTGCCCCCCCCCTTGGGAAAAAGGCTAACTCTAGGACAGAGGCAGGAAATATTCAAAGTAAATCTGGAACAGCTTTCAGTGTTAGTTAGGAAGGAAATGTCAGAAACATTCCCAAGCTAGAGCTGTACTGTGGGTACAATGTTTCAGCCAGAACTCCCAATGCCAATGTGCAAATAATCTGAACAAGAAATACAGGATCACAACCTGAAATAAGACCTGCTATATCCACACTGATAACTAGTGACCATGGCTGCTTCAGTATTGTGTGGCAGTACGGAGAAGTCACCATGACACAGTCTGGCCCCCAAAGTCTAAATATTTACTCAATGGACCCTTCAAGTGGTTGAAACTGCCCAGAACAGTGTACTGGACAGCATCTTGAGAGCTTCAGGATTTGTTAGGTAGGTGGAAGAGGAGGCTGAGGAGGAGAAAAGGCCTCTCACAGCTTGAACACCCCCATGGTCAAACAAACCCCAAACCGTTCCATTAGGCCTGAGTGACAGTGATGTAGATGACCTGCACCTTTAGGTCTTACCAAGCCATCCAAGGTGACCTGCAGCTCCTCACATAGCGCTTCAAGTTCCTTGTCATAGTCCAGATTCCTCTTCTCTCCCTTTTCACTGGAAGCTGGGCTGCTGCTCTCTAATCCAACCTTCTCTTTACTCCTGGACAAAGCAGGAGATAATGGGTACAAATTACAAGCTTTAAACTCATCTCATGCTGGGTGACCAAATGTCTTTATCCCAAGGCTTGAGGAGGAAGAAGAGTTCATAGTCAGCCTGGCTCAAAAAAGAAAAACAAACTGGGAGGTGGGTGCACAAGCCTTTAATCCCAGAAGCACTCAGGAAGCAGAGGCAGGGAGATCTATGTGAGTTTGAGGCCAACCTGGTCTACAGAGTGAGTTCCAGGGCAGGCTCCAAAGCTACACAAAGAAACCCTGTCTCAAAAAACCAAAAAAAAAAAAATTGTTATAATAAATTCTATAAAAGTCATTAGCCACATAATCATGTTAGATATTTTACATACTTGCAAATGTCATTATAGTAGATGTTTATTTGCATACACATTGAGCATATCCATCCATCACTCAAGTTTGCTATGCTCAGATAGAACTGAGGGCCTCCAGTGTGCTGTAAATGCTCTGCTGCAAAGCTATACTCCAGCCCTGGGCATCCTTGGTATAGGGCTTAGTGCCAGCTGCACAAAGATGCATAAGACATGGGTCATTTCCTGAAGGAGTCAAGAGTTGGTGAATGGTTTTTAAACTGAAGTATGTGATCCATACAGTTTGGATATTAAAGGCTTGGTTTTCAGCCTATGGTGATGGTAGGAGGAGGTGCAACGATTAAGGTTAGGGTCTAGTGGGGAGACATCTATCTATGTGATGGCATACCCTTCACAGGATTTTGGGATCCCAATATCTTCTTTCTGGCTCGGCCATGAGGCAAACAGAGTGCTTGGCCATGAGCATCCACTATGACGTATGCCACCTGCCACAAGCACTGACAAACCAGGAGTTAATCTCTGGTGTTCCTCAAGAGCCATCTACCTTTTTGAAGACATGGATTCTCATCACTGGAACCTGGGGCTCAAAGACTAACTAGGCTGGGGTGGTGGCCTGTCTCTTTCATCTCAGTCCTGGGATTACAAACATGCATTAGGGGGCTGGAGAGATGGCTCAGAGGTTAAGAGCACTGGCTGCTCTTCCAAAGTTCCTGAGTTTAATTCCAGTAAAGAGAACTGGTGCCCTCTTCTGGCCTGCAGGTGTATGTGCACGCAAAACACTGCATAGATAATAAATAAATCTTTAAAATACAAAGCAAAACAAAAGTCTCAAACACACATTGGGTGTTGAAGTCTGAACTCGGGTCTTTGTGTTTGCATGGTGAGTTCCTGACTGACTGAGCTACCTCTCTGACTCCTCCTTTGTCTTTTTTTTTTTTTAAGATTGGACTTCACTATGTAGTTCTAGCTGGCTTGGAACTTGCTATATAGTCCAGGTCAGCCTCAAACCCAGAGATCCAATTGCTTCTGCCTCCCAAGTGCTGGGACTGAGGGAATGAGCCACCACACTTACTTCTCCCCCGCCTCCCAGGCAGGGTTTCTCTGGGCAGCCTTGGCTGTCCTGGAACTTACTCTGTAGACCAGGCTGTCCTCGAACTAACATAGATCTACCTGCCTCTGCCTCTTGAGTGCTGGAATTAAAGGTGTGCACCACCATTTGTTTCCTTTGTTTTTTTTTCAATTTTTTAAAAAATTTATGTGTATGGGCTGGAGAGATGGCTCAGCGGTTAAGAGTATTGCCTGCACTTCCAAAGGTCCTGAGTTCAATTCCCAGCAACCACATGGTGGCTCACAACCATCTGCAATGAGGTCCGGTGCCCTCTTCTGGTCTGCAGGCATACACACAGACAGAATATTGTATACATAATAAATAAATAAATAAATAAATAAATAAATAAATAAATAAATAAAAATTCCCTAAAAAAATTTATGTGGCCGGGCGGTGGTGGCGCACGCCTTTAATCCCAGCACTTGGGAGGCAGAGGCAGGCGGATCTCTGTGAGTTCAGAGACCAGCCTGGTCTACAGAGCTAGTTCCAGGACAGGCTCCAAAACCACAGAGAAACCCTGTCTCGAAAAACCAAAAAAAAAAAAAAAAAAAAAAAAAAAAAAAAAATTTATGTGTATGAGTATTTATCTGTCTGTATATATGTGTACTATGTGTTTGCAGTGCCCACAGAGACCAGAAGGGGGCATCAGGTCATCTGTAGTTGTAGTTACAGACAGCTGTGAGCTGCCATATGGATGCCAAGAACTAAACCCAGTTCCTCTGTAATAGAGTAGAAAATACTTTTTTTTCCTCCTTCACAATGGAGATTTTATTGGTTGAGGAGCAAAGTACACAGTCTTTTCAATTCTTAAAACACGTACCCAAACTCTGAAGTCATACATTGTGTTCACATACCCAAGAGCCATGTGTTGTTTCTCTGTGATCGTATTCCAAGTGATGTTCCATCCTCATACTTGGCAAGTCTTCCCTAAGACCTCACATAGTCAAGTGCTCACAATCCTCAGTCCCACTGACTCACCATTTTATGCCAGGCACAGTGGACACTCAAAAGTTCATCCATCACAGCACATTATACCCTGGTTAGGAAGATGGGCTGCCGTGAGAGGACAGTTCTGACAGGGCAGGCCCGAGGAGTAATTTAGGCAACAATTCTACTAGAAACACAAGACCAGATATAACTGAAAATATTCCAGAGACAAATGCACAACCGAGACTCCAAATTACCATTTAGTAAGCTTTGTGCAATAGGATATAAGACTAGCCCCCTCTACAGAATGTTATGGTGACATCAGAGACAGTCATAGCCTCTCCTGATTCAGTTATCCTGCTATTTTCTGGTTGCACCAAAAAATAAACAACCACAAGTGATTTAATCTCTCTCTCTCTCTCTTTTTTTTTTTTTTGGTTTTTCGAGACAGGGTTTCTCTGTGGTTTTGGAGCCTGTCCTGGAACTAGCTCTTGTAGACCAGGCTGGTCTCGAACTCACAGAGATCCGCCTGCCTCTGCCTCCCGAGTGCTGGGATTAAAGGCGTGCACCACCACCACCCGGCTGCGCCACCACCGCCCGACGATTTAATCTCTTAAAAGAATCATTTATACTTAAAAAAACCGGATGAAGTGGATTTCTCCCCACCTTTTAAAAATGTTTCTAGAGTTACTAAAAAACTCGCATTTACAAAATAGTTGATAAAAATATTCCTCTGGATTGTACAAGAAGGGAGGTGGGGACATGGACAGACATGATGGATGGCTCTGTCTCTTCTCCTCCAGAGGCTGGACTCTGGTGCTCTGCAGGCAGGGCTGTGGTCTGCTGGCCGGCCACTTCAGCTTGTCGGCCTTTGCTCCCCTCTTCCTTTTGTTTGCACATTTTTATATGATGATTTATCTTTTCCCGCGGCCTTTTTCCGGCACACGTCCACCTCAGCAGGGGCAGGCTTGGCTGACAGCCTTGCGCAACTAACCTTCCTCTTGGGCATCGTGGTGGTGCTGGATGGGAGGTGCATGCGAAGCCGAACCTGTCACGGAGCTGCCACACAAACTCTAGAAAATACTCTTAAATATGCAGTCATATTTCTAGTCTCCCCACCCCCACTTTGTCTTTTTTAACACTCATATGCATAAAGTCAATAAACCTAAAAAACAATAATAGCAATAAGGTCCGGCCAGAGAAAGAAGGCTTAGTTGCTAGGTACACTGACTGCTCTTCTAGAAGACCCAAGCATCCACATGGCAGCTCACAATCATCTGTAATTCTAGTTCCAGGGCAATGCTCTCTTCTGGCCTCTGTGGGCAGCAGACACACAAGCAGTACACATATATACAGGCACAATATTCATATATACAAACAAAAAGGTATATAAAATGAACTGGGTACAACGGTTCTGGTGGGTGCAATCTGTGATTCCAACTCCTGAAGGAGGTTATGGCAACATAGTGAGGTCCTGCCAAAAATGTAAACAAGCCAGGTAAGGTGCACACATGTAACCCCAGCAAGTTAGGAGATCAAGGCAGGAAGGCCTCTGGGTGTTCAGGGTCAGCTTAGAGGAAGGAAACTATTACAAAAGAAAAAGGGCCAGCTTGGCGGAGGAAAACTATTTAAAAAAGAACCAAAAAGCAACCAAACAAAATCAATAAATGGAAGGAAGGGAGGAAGGGCTAAATGGCAGGCCGCAGTGGTGTAGGAGGCCCTTCTGTATCTATGTTGCTTTCTTTGGTTGAATAAAGAAACTGCCTTGACCTTTTGATAGGGCCAAGCACTTAGGTGGGCAGAGTAGACAGAAAAGAATTCTGGGAAGACAGATGCCATGAATCTCCGGCTTGAGAAGGATGTAGGTGTATCGGCGTAAAATGAAGGCAGACAGAAATTGTAATAATATACACAGCTTTAATTAGGGAAAAACTCACAGAACGTGTGGTTCCAGCGGAGAACAGGAAAGCAGAAGAGGGCAGCGGGGAGCACACCCGCAATCTTTTTTTTTTTTTTTTTTAAGTTTTTCGAGACAGGGTTTCTCTGTGGTTTTGGAGCCTGTCCTGGAACTAGCTCTTGTAGACCAGGCTGGTCTCGAACTCACAGAGATCCACCTGCCTCTGCCTCCCAAGTGCTGGGATTAAAGGCATGCGCCACCACCACCCGGCCACCCGCAATCTTTATAAGTAAAAAATATCCTCGGGGGACCCCGCCCTACAAGTAAGGTGATTGGCTGGGTCTCCCCTACATGTAGGTTAGAATCTTGCCAGTGTACCACAGTCACGTGGTGATACACATTTAATAGAAATGGGTTAATCAAGATGTGAGAGTTAGCAAATAAGAGGCTAGAGCTAATGGGCCAGGCAGTAATTTAATTAATACAATTTCTGGGTGATTATTTCGGGGTTAAGCTAGCCGGGTGGCGGGATGCAGCCCGCTCCCCCTACTACACAGCAGTATACACATGAAATCCCATTTACCTACCACCCCACCTTCCTAAGGACAGTATCATGTCTTCTTCTTCCCAATCTTTTCCTAACTTTATAAACAAATGTAAACAATATGTAGTATGATTTTATGTTTACTTTTACATTTATTTGTGTGTATATAAAATGGGCCCATTTATGCCATGGTGTGATGGGCAAGGATAACTTGCATAGTTTGGTTCTCTCCTTCTACCATGTGGGTTGTGGGGACTGCACTCAGGCTTGTGGTAAGCACCTAGACTCACTGAGCCACATCCCTAGCCCAAGGTGTCAAATGTGTAATCCTCCTGTCCCTGCCTTTTCAGCATATCCTACTAATGTGGACCACAACACCTGGCACGCATCTGCATTTAAATGTATATGTATGGTTCATATTTACATGTATCATTTTGCCATTCTTTTGGTTCAATATTTTGTTTTACTTTATTTACACCAATAAATCCTCACTCCCTTGATTCTTAGGCCCAATGGTTAAATGTGACAATATAGAGCATGGGAACCCCACATGTACTTACAATAAGCTGACTTTCAAGTTGGCAATATTGCTCGCGGTGGTAAAACCGGCGTCATTGAGGCTTTCCCACTTCAGGATTAAGTTATGCCAATCAGCTGCATTGTCCTTAATTTTCCTTGCACTGACAGATAAGACAGGTTTCCTGGGTGTTGCAATTCCAGGAGTCTTTGCTGAGAGGGACCAAAACAAACATGACTATTAAGGAACACATGATCACAGCCATCCATAGTAAAATGGTCTGAAATGTCACACCAACTGGATAAACCAATGTTCCAGAATCTAAGAGGTTGTTCACAGCTCATGGTTCCATAAACACTTGTCTACTTTTCTTTTTAAGACAGTGTCTCGCTGGGCGGTGGTGGCGCACGCCTTTAATCCCAGCACTCGGGAGGCAGAGGCAGGTGGATCTCTGTGAGTTCGAGACCAGCCTGGTCTACAAGAGCTGGTTCCAGGACAGGCTCCAAAATCACAGAGAAACCCTGTCTCGAAAAACCAAAAAAAAAAAAAAAAAAAAAAAAAGACAGTGACTCAAATGTAGCTCCAGCTGGCCTTGAACTCAGAGATCCTCACACCTCTGTCTCCCCAGTGCTGAGATTAAAGGCATGCACCACAACACTTGGCACAGCACCTTGTCTACTTAAAGCTGTGGCTTTTCCATTATCTCTCGTATGATAATCTAGTCTTGACTGTACCCCCACTATCTTCTTCCAGGCACCCCGAATCCTTAAACGGAGCCTCTGACTCCTGAAAGCTCATCACACCACACGGAGCAAGTGGGACACTGGACACGCAGGGGTCATCTGGCCAGGCTGCTCCGCTACGACTTGGGAAGAAACTGACACTTGTGCCTGCATCGCCCCTTCAACGTTTGTCTCAGTCCCCACCCCCAGCCCTCCATCACCAGGCAGAACTCCTAAGCACGTGCAGTTCTCTCCCGGGCAGCTCCTTCCTGGAGTGCTGCCCATCTAAGACTCACCGATCCTCAGGCTGAGGAAAGCAAGACCAAGAGCAGAGTTTGCGCTCTCTTCTCAGCGTAGAACCCTAAATAGTCATCACACAGCTGAGGGGAATCCAGGACACACAACAGCTGCCTGCTCTGGAGGCTACGCTTTGAAGACCATGCTTCCTGGGCATGAATCCTAGCTCTGCCAGCTCTGAGTATAGACATATTTGTCAATCTCTTTGAGCCTCAATGTTCTCATCTGCAAAGTGGTGATAAAACAGCATCTACTCCATAGGGCTGTTAGAAGTGGATATACGAGTTTGAGGCAACTGGTCTATGTACTGAGTTCCAGGCTGGCCAGGGCTACACAGTGAGACCCTGTCTCTAAATAAATAAATAAAGTATATTAGTAATATATGAAGTTGTGAGGGCCTGACATATAACAACCTGTATCAAGGCCTACTACTAGTACCCAAGTCTGCCTATCCCTTCTCCAACACGGTCTTTAATTTACTCTTTTGTGCCTCAATGCTGGCTTTGTACCATTCCAACCTGGGTCACACTAATTGCTTGTGTGTCTTCACTCACCTAGTTAACTCAGCATTATTTAGGGCCCTGTTTTTTGTTTTAATGGTATTGGGACTGAACTAGGGCCCTGTGCATACCCCACTGGGCTATAGTTCCAGCCCATTTTACTGTATGAGACGGTATCACCAAGTTGCCCAGGCAGGCAGAAGCTATTTTATAGCTCAGACAGACTTTGAACTTTCTATCTTCCTGCCTCAGCCTCCCTAGTAGCTTGGATTGCAGCTTGTACAACCATACCTAGCCCATAACTCGTCTTTTAAAAATATTGATTTTTTTCATTCATTCTTTACTTAAACAACTAACAAATATCAGTAGGCTATCTTCAATATTTCAAGTATGAAGAACGAAGTGACTGAATGAGACTAGGGCCTTTGCCATGGCACTTACCTTCCAAAAGAGAGTCAAACAATACCCAAGTAAGTGATCTTAGCCAGTTCAGATCATAAGTACTATGCACAAACTGGAACAGGAAGCCAGGTGTCACGTGCTCCAGAGAGTGAGGCAAGAGGATTACTAAGACAACCACTGTGAGTTAAAAAGAGGCTAATGTGGGCTGTGTAGCAGGACTCTGTGTTGTGTTAGCATGAATATGAGGTATGAATTTATGAATATGAGGTGTGAAGCCAGGGAGAGGGAGTCAGCATGGGCCCTAATATGACCATGAACTTGGTGAGTATAACAGACAGGACAAACCAGCATTACCAGGCTAAAATGGAGAAAAAGAGGCAAATACGGAGGAGCTCACACAACTAGAGTGGCACATGCCAAACAGGACAAGCTAAACACAGCGAAGAGCAGGCAATGAATAAACTTGGGGCAGATCAGTGACATAATGTCCATATCTTATATCCTACCCTCACTGCCAAAACAAGTAAAAATTGGTTACAAATACTCCCCCATGAGACATGAAAGTGGAAGGGAATGCTAGGTAAGAGGGTATCATTGGAGATGGGGGACAGAATCAAAAGAGGGTCAACCAAAATTAAGTATGAAATGCCATAAAGAAACCTGCTACTTTGTAAGTTACTTAAAATGAATAAATAAATGAAACTTTAAATTCTCCTGTATAAGGACCAGATGGTGATGAGGACAGAAGGAACTATTTAAAATTGGACTGGAGGAGAGTAATAGAATTCTTGTCATTTTTTTTTCTTTAATCTTAAATGTTAAAGCCCCCTCCCATGAAAGAAAACCTCTAAGGAAAGAAAATCCTTAGGGTTTTTAGTGGAATATTCCATATGCTAAAGTTTTGTAATGGTGCTCTAAGTGTCAATGTGCACACAGGTAAAATGTCCACTTTTGAGACATGAAATGTGGTAACTTCTATTTGTATTTTGACATCAAACTATCAGATTTTAAAGATTCGTTTGTGTGCTTCTGTCAGAGTGTCTGCCAAGGCCAGAGGGCGACTTATCTCCTGGAGCTAGCAGTGTAGGTATTTGCGATATGCCTAATGTGGATGCTGGGGATCAAACTTCAAGACTCTAGAAAGGCAGGAAGTGCTCTTAACTGCTAAGCCACCTCTCCCACTTCAAATTTTATTTTTCGATAATTTAACCTCACCTTCATCAGGGGACTAGAATCTTTTGAGACCCATTTTTTTCTGATGCAAAAAAAATATAGCTAAAATTCTATTTGTTATTGACTTATTATTAACGTATCTATAAATTGCAATAAATATATTTGCAACAGTTAAATGCAAAAATGAAACAAAGAAAGGTATTGCCCTGGTCAGTTTCGCTGTTAACTTGATATACCTGGGGAGAGCCACACTGAAGAGCTGTTTGTGGGGATATGTCTGTGTGATGAATGATGGAAAGGGCCTAGTCCACTACGGTGGTGCCACCCTCGCGCAAGTGGTTCTGGGCTGTATAAGAAGACTATCTGAGGGCCTGGGGATGGCTCAGAAGTTAAGAGCACTTCCTGCTCTTCTGCAGGACCCAGCACTCACATAGAATCTCACAACCGGCTGTAAGTCCAATTCCAGGGGATACTATATCCTCTCTGGCCTCTGTGGACACTGCACACATACGGTGCACTTAGATAAATGCAGGCAAACACTCATACAAATAAAACAATAAATGAAATCTTATAGAGACAAAGTAAGCTAGCTGACAGTGCATGAGCCTGGGAGGGAGCTGGAGAACAAGCCAGTGAGCAGCCTTCCCTCAACTGTTCCTGCTCCTGCTTGGGTTCCGACGGATTTCCCTCAGTGATGGACTGTGTCCTGTTAGGGTAAACCAAAGAATCCCTTTCCTTCCAAAGGAGCTTTCTAGTCGGGGTACTTTACCACAGCAACGGGAGGCACATTTGAAGAGTTCCATCAAATACCTCGGTTACAATAGGAATCACCGCAGTAGACGTTTGTCACCTATACCTTGGCTGTCATCACATTCACCAGTGAATTTAGTTATCCGCTTAATGTCTATATTCCCCGCTGGACTGAGTTCAACCAAACTAGTTCAGTCTCATTTTCTTCCATATCTTGCACATAGTATATGCTGAATCAAACATGTTACATGGAGGAACTGCTCTTACTACCTGTATTCGTCCCTGGGGTCCTGAGAGCGAGGATCACATCGGAGGCAGTTTGCCGGCCCCACTTAGGAACTCAAAGCACAGCTCCGAGGTCTAGATACTCACAGCCAAGTAGGGAGCTATCAGTGATCGGTCACAGGCCAGAGCAGTTGAAGTTACTCCATGAGACCACTGCCATACGCACCAATCGGCACACAGAGACAGCCTTTATTACAAGCTGCAAGCTCCACGGCCGGTGTTCCTGACTGCCGGAGTTCAAGTAAGGGTTTCTGGAGGGGCAGGCATGTTGGCGCCAATGTGCTCCGGAATGCTCTGAGCGTCACACCTCTGACAAATACTTCACGTACATCGCCACACTCAGATCTCACACGGGAAAGAACAGGCTCCGGACAGCCCGCGAGGTTCATGCGCGCCCTGCATGTCACACGGTGGGCTCCCGACCTTCCCCCAGACCTGTAGCCCTCACACGCACCTTCCATGCGGTCCACAGGTAGATATCAACAAGGAGATCCGAGGCCCCGCCCTCAGACTGAGGAAGTGGCGTCACTTCCGCTCCACGGGTCGGCCGACACTTGTGGCTCTGTCACTCTAGCTCTCCGCGGAGTCGCAGCTGCTCTCGGAGGCCCAACCCGTTGCCCGGGCAACAGGCTCCCGGCAGCCCCTGCGGCCCGGAGTGCATCCCGCCTCCTCCGGGCTGGCGGTGTTGACGAGTCCTGAGGGGCTGCCGCGGGAGGTGAGTCCGGGAGCGCGCTGGCGGGTCCCCGAAGCCGCCGACGTCCCCGACGCCGGCCCCGCGCCGATCCTCCTCCTGGCAGAGCCGCCCCTCCCTGTCTCAGCCCGTCGGGTCTCCACAGTCTCGTCGCCGTCCCTCTGGCAGCCACGGCGCGCGGCACGTCTGTCACAGCCCGCGTCCGTGCCGGGCACCGGGCTTCGCGGCGTTCGCACACCGCCCGGGGCCGCAGCGGCGCCCCAGCTCCCCTTGCTCCTCCCCTCCTGCCCCACCCTGCATCCCTCTCGCGGCGGGCTCCAGGCTCCTCAGCCTTGGGATTGACGTTTCGTTCTGTTCTGTCCCTCCGACCCTCAGCAGAAACCCTTCCATTCGCCCACCAGCGCCAAGCAGCTGGCTGGGGCACCCACTAGGAGTTCAGTAAGTGCTGGTTAAATGCATAAGCGGTTGCCTCCCGGTTAATAAGGACTGTGTGGCCTCGGAGGCGGAATGGGCAGTGAGGGTTAAAGAATGGGATGACCCCGGGGTCAGACCTGAGGTCTGGTCACTGCACTTCCCTTTCTTATCAGTTTGCTGGAGCAAGTGTCAACTTCCTAGCTTTAGTTTCGTCATCCGTAAAATGGAGGTGATAAGTTTTTATCTTGGGGTGGTGGAGCGTTAAATGGGTCAGTGCATGCACAGTTAAGTACAGGGTCTGGCAGATCGATCTCAATAAAGGATAGTTGTCACCCACACGACTCTGCTGGCTTCGCAGCCTTTTCCTCTAGTCCATTTAAGTCTCTGGCTTTCCAGTACTTTCGTTTCTCTTCTCAACTTCGCTTCTTTTTCCTGCCCTTTTGTGCTTTCTCTTTCTCACTGATATTCAGGGACTTTTCTGTTCCATTTGTTGGCAGAATGTGAAGGGTAGCCGGGCGGTGGTGGCGCACGCCTTTAATCCCAGCACTTGGGAGGCAGAGGCAGGCGGATCTCTGTGAGTTCGAGACCAGCCTGGTCTACAAGAGCTAGTTCCAGGCCAGGCTCCAAAACCACAGCGAAACCCTGTCTCGAAAAACAAAAAAAACAAAAAAAAAAAACAAAAAAAAACAAAACAAAACAAAACAAAAGAATGTGAAAGATATTGTTTTGTCATTGACTGGAAAGATCATTTGCAGCCGAGATTTTAAAAACTTTTGAAGAAGGGAACTGCGGGAAAGCTGGGTCCTAGGTATGAAGCTGCTCTAGTCCCTTATCTCCAGAGTCTGTCTTAAACTATAACCCTTTTTGTACCTTTTTGTACTCAGCTGTAATGCTGATATATACTGGGACCATTTTGTTTGCTTTTGTTACTTGACTTACAGCCCGTGTTTGCTCACACATCGAGTGTTTACTAGGGTCCACCTATGCCAGCTGCTGTGCCAGGCCTTAGGGATGCGTGCTTACTCTTAACACCCAGTCACTACCCTCAGGAAGGGTGTAGCCTGGCTCTTGAGATTTTAAACCTGCGAATCCCATTTGATTTTCAGGGTGGATTTGGGAATCAGGGATGGGGAGGATGAAATCTGGTCATTTTCTCCCCAAGTTTAAAAACTTATTTTATGTATATGGGTGTTTTGCCTGCTCGTGTATTTGTGCACCAATGTGTGCAGTGCCTACAGAGGTCAGGAGAGGGCATCAAATCCCCCAGAACTAAAGTGATCTGTCAGGTGGGTGCCAGGAATTGAACCCTGGTCCTTGGGGCTGGAGAGATGGCTCAGTGGTTAAGAGCACTGCCTGCTCTTCCAAAGGTCCTGAGTTCAATTCCCAGCAACCACATGGTGGCTCACAACCATCTGTAATGAGGTCTGGTGCCCTCTTCTGGCCTGCAGGCATACAAGCAGATAGAATACTGTATAAATAATAAATAAACAAATATTAAATAAATAAATAGTATGAAGCCTGGTCCTCTGGAATAGCAACCCTTGCTCTGAAGGGTTGAGCTACCTCTCCAGCGCCAAGCAAGTTTATTTTGATGTCTTTTTCATTGTCTTTTTCAATGGAAGACTGGTTTTTATTGGGCTTGTTTTTAGGTTTTTCTGAGGAAGTTAATTCTTTGGTGTTGAGGAGGATCCCATTTCACAGTAGCTTCTATATAATTTGAACCAAATGACTCCTAGAACTTAATAGGGAAAAAGGAAGGAAGCAGACAACAACCGTTGATTGAATTTGGAGAGAAGAGGAATGGAATAGGAGATAATTATACAAATAATAAAAATGGGCTTTGGGGTCAAGCCTAGAGAATTCTGCCAGCATTGACCCAGGAACTTGGGAGAGTCAGAGGACAGATATTAGGTGGTATGTTTTTTCTGCTGTTGTTTTGTTTTATTTTCTGAGACAAGGTTTCTCTGTGTGACAGCCCTAGCTGACCTGAAACTAGCTATATAGGCTGGCCAACCAGGCTGGCCTCAAAATCATAAGAGAACCTCCTGCCTCTGCTTCCCGGAACCTTTAGTTCCAGGAGTCGGGATAGGTGTTTCGTTTTGTTGTTGTTGTTGTTGTTTAAATGAATTGTTGAGACAGAAGCAAGTCTAGATTGCGTGTTTGTTTCCCGTGAATGTACGCTTTAGATCTGATCGTAATAGTTACAGTGAATCTTTGCTGTAGTCTTGGGGCAACGTGGCATAGTTTTTTGTTTGTTTTGTTTTGGGGACAGACTCTCGCTATAAAGCCCAGATTATCCACAGACTTGCCCTCAGCACAGGGTTTTTGAGAGAGAGATTAATCCAACAAAGATGAGTACAGTGTTGATTGTACTGTACTCTAGTAGTTGTTTGTGGTTTTGTTTTAGTTCATTGGTTGGGGGTGGAGGTTGGCAGAATCTGACTGTGTAAACTTTGGTTTGTGAACTGTCAGTGTAGACTAAGCTGGCCTTGAATTTATGACAATCACCCTTCCTCTACCTCCAATGTTCTGGGATTACAAGCTCATTTAGGAGCCAGCTTGCTGCCTCATGGGGGAAGAGCACTTGCCTTGCAAACCTGGTAACTTGAGTTCAATTCCTGGAACCCATGTAAAGGCAGACAAAGAACTGACTCCACAGTGTTGTCCTCTGGCTTTCACGTAGAAACCATGGTACAGATACACCTACATATGTGCATCTCTCTCTCTCTCTCTCTCTCTCTCTCTCTCTCTCTCTCTCTCTCACACACACACACAC